>NC_057711.1:38212524-38219812 GCF_004010195.1 Chiloscyllium plagiosum
CTGGAGCATCGGAGGCTGAGGGGTGACCTTATAGAGGTTTACAAAATTATGAGGGGCATGGATCGGGTAAATAGGCAAAGTCTTTTCCCTGGGGTCAGGGAGTCCAGAACAAGAGGGCATAGGTTTAGGGTGAGAGGGGAAAGATATAAAAGAGACCTCAGGGGCAACCTTTTCACTCAGAGGGTGGTATGTGTATGGAATGAACTGCCAGAGGAAGTGGTGGAGGCTGGTATAATTGCAACATTTAAGAGGCATTTGGATGGGTATATGAATAGGAAGGGTTTGGAGGGATATGGGCCGGGTGCTGGCAGATGGGACTAGATGGAGTTGGAATATCTGGTCGGCATGGACAGGTTGGACCGAAAGGTCTGTTTCCATGCTGTACATCTCTATGACGCTATGAGATGGCAGGTAAATTTTCTACCGATAGTAAAAGAGACAGGTTGGCTCTCTTTGTCAGCTTTCTCTGCTACTTCAGTGAAAATTCAGTTAGATTTATCGAGAGTGATCGTGTCAATTATGATCTGTCCTCTACAATTTTATTATTCTTTTGTGGGTTGTACGTGTCACTGGCAAGACCAGCATTTGTAACCTTGTCCAAATTCTTAATCACTCTTGAACTGGGTGGCTGGCAAAGCCAATTAAGAGGGCAGTTAACTGTCAACCACAATGCTTTGAGTCAGAAATCATCTTTGACTAGGATGGCTGGTTTCCTTTCCTGAAGGACATTAGTGAATTAAGTGGGTTTGCACAATCACCACTACTGGGCCTAATTTTATATTCCAAATTTCTGAATTGAACTTTAATTCTGCCGGCTATCATATTGGATTTGAACCCATGACCTGACAGCATTAGCCTGGGCCTCTGGATTAGAGTCCATTGACTTTATCACTATGCCACTATACATGCACTGCAAAACCCATGGTACCTTTTCTTAGTTAACTCAAACTTCTCCAAGATTTTCTACTGATTATTGTTTCTAAAGTTCTTCCTGCACTGATGTTGAACTGACTAGACTGTCCTGAGGGCTGTTCTTCACACTTTTTTGTGAAATTATGTCAGATTTACCAATCCTAATTCTCTGGTATCTCTCTCATGTAATATTGCACTATTTTGACTTCTACTTTACTATGCAGCCTGAGATGCAAACTATTTGGAGCATGCAACATTTTCACTCTTACATTTAGCTAGCCATTTCACTGAATCACTTCTCGCCCACTTAGTTTCCACTATCTCTACTTCCACTGATATTTTGTTGTATGCCTCCTCTTTTGTGACCACCAAAACAAAGTACTCATTCAATATTCTAACCTTGCCTCACATCATAATCACCTTTTTGACCCTAACTATTCCTCTATTCCTGATGAAGGGCTTTTGCCCGAAATATCGATTTCCTGCTCCTCGGATGCTGCCTGACCTGCTGTGCTTTTCCAGCACCACTCTGATCTAAACAGTGATCCATTAATGGCCACTTAACAGCCTCAGCCTATGTCTGATCAGATAATTTTGTTCCCAGCAGGCAAGAAAAAAAGTTACAGCCTTCCAGACTTGGAAAGTGGTGGAAGGGGGCTGCCTGCAAATTGAGGAGATGGGAGGGGCCTTGAATTGGACTGTAGTCAAGGACAGAGTTAGAGGTTAGTTAGGGGTGAGTTAGAGATCAGTTAGGAATAAGTTATAGAGGTTGGGTTTGTTTTCCTTGGACCAAAGAAGACCAAAGAGAAATTTTATACAGGTGTACAAGAGTATAGCAAGTGTAGATAAGGCAAAGGAAAGATGTGTCCATCAGTAAATGGTGCTAGAACTATGTGCCACAGACTTGAGGCTTTGAGCAAGAGCCATGTGAGGAAGAACTTTTTTATACAACAATGGTAGTTCCTTAAAACTTGTTGCCGACAAGTGTGGCAGTAGGCCATCAGTCATTACCATAACTACTTCACCCAGTCCCCACACACTATTTCTTACATGACATATCTGAACGTCTTTCCATAACACCTTTTTACAGTAAAAAGATGGGTAAAGGAAGATTCAAATATAATATTTACCCTGATACTCTTCCGATCCCTGTGATGATGCCTCCTGCTGGTACCTCTTCCTCGCCATACAGTTGATAACCCGCAAATTGTGAAAATTCCAGGAATGGAGATCTGTCAAATAAAATTTATCTTTTCTAAATAAAAAAGTTCTAACATGCTTAATGTTACTGTTGATAATATATTACTGAGTCAACAGCTGGACTATTTTTTGTTTGTAGGATGTTACTGTGCATTAGTTGGCTGTAAAAATTGTTTACAAAGACAGAATGTGTCAAATGCCAGGGCCCACATCCTTACCAACCTTCTTTAGTTCTTATTTTCCCAACAGTAGCTGCTCCATCAGCCAACTCACAATCATTTACTGGAACTTTCACCCCGAGCACATTCACTCTTTCACAAAGCTACAGGGTTCCAAAAGTATGAGTCGTGATGCTGTGGAAAGGCTGGAACTATCATAATGCATACTTTTCTATTTTTTAAATGACTGCTGTAAGCCACTACTGCCTCTTACATGCACTGCTCACATTAAAACTTCAACATCAGATCAGGACAAGGCCATAGTTGGAAAAAAAATGCTGAGAATCTCAGCATGTCTGGCAGTAACTCTGGACGAAAGGAGAGTTAATGTTTCAAGTCCAGTTTGACTTTTCTCCAGAATAAATTGGAGAACTGGGCAACACTAAAGCAAATGAATTTAGAGAAAAATGTCCTCATGCCATGTTGATCACAGTTCACTGAATCCCCGTCAAAGATCAGCAAGGCGGCCTTTGTATGGAGCCACAGGAGATGGGGCAGATACCAAATGAGTATTTTGCATCAGTGTTTACTGTGGAAAAGGACATGGAAGATATAGAATGTAGGGAAATAGATGGTGACATCTTGAAAAATGTCCATATTACAGAGGAAGAAGTGCTGAATGTCTTGAAACAGATAAGAGGGTATAAGCCCCCAGGACCTGATCAGGTATACCCGAGAACTCTGTGGGAAGCTAGGGAAGTGATTGCTGGGCCTCTTACTGAGATATTTGTATCATCGATAGCCACAGGTGAGGTGCCAAAGGACTGGAGGTTAGCTAACGTGGTGCCACTATTTAAGAAAGATGGTAAGGACAAGCCAGGGAACTATAGACCAGTGAGCCTGATGTCGGTGGTGAACAAGTTGTTGGAGCAGGATGTACCTGAATAGGAAAGACAAAGACTGATTAGGGATAGTCAACATGGCTTTATGCATGGGAAATCATGTCTCACAAACTTGATTGAGTTTTTTGAAGAAGTAACAAAGAGGAGTGAGGAAGGCAGAGCAGTAGATGTGATCTATATGTATTTCAGTAAGGCATTCGACAAGGTTCCCCATCGGAGACTGATTAGCAAGGTTAGATCTCATGGAATACAGGGAGAACTAGCCATTTGGATACAGAACAAGCTCAAATATAGAAGACAGAGGGTGGTGGTAGAGGGTTGTTTTTCAGACTGGAGGCCTGTGACCAATGGAGTGCCACAAGGATCGGTGCTGGGAGTTTAATTTAAATAAACGTGAGGTGCTGCATTTTGGGAAAGCAAATCTTAGCAGGACTTGTACACTTAATGGTAAGGTCCTAGGGAGTGTTGCTGAACAAAGAGACCTTGGAGTGCAGGTTCATAGCTCCTGGAAAGTGGAGTTGCAGGTAGACAGGATAGTGAAGGTGGTGTTTGGTATGCTTTCCTTTATTGGTCAGCATATCGAGTACAGGAATTGGGATGTCATGTTACAGCTGTACAGGATATTGGTTAGGCCACTTTTGGAACATTGCGTGCAATTCTGGTCTCCATCCTATTGGAAAGATGTTGTGAAACTTGAAAGGGTTCAAAAAAGATTTACAAGGATGTTACCAGGGTTGGAGGATTTGAGCTATAGGGAGAGCCTGAATAGGCTGGGGCTGTTTTCCCTGGAGCATCGGAGGCTGAGGGGTGACCTTTTGGAGGTTTACAAAATTATGAGGGGCATGGGTCGGGTAAATAGGCAAAGTCTTTTCCCTGGGGTAGGGGAGTCCAGAACTAGAGGGCATAGTTTTAGGGTGAGAGGGGAAAGATATAAAAGAGACCTAAGAAGCAACCTTTTCACTCAGAGGGTGGTACGTGTACTGAATGAGCTGCCAGAAGAAGTGGTGAAGGCTGGTGCAATTGCAACATTTAAAAGGCATCTGGACGGGTATATGAATAGGAAGCATTTGGAGGGATATGGGCCAGGTGCTGGCAGGTGGGACTAGATTGGGTTGGGATGGTCGGCATGGACGAGTTGGACCAAAGGGTCTGTTTCCGTGCTGC
Source organism: Chiloscyllium plagiosum (assembly GCF_004010195.1). Taxonomy (NCBI): domain Eukaryota; kingdom Metazoa; phylum Chordata; class Chondrichthyes; order Orectolobiformes; family Hemiscylliidae; genus Chiloscyllium; species Chiloscyllium plagiosum. The sequence continues at coordinate 38,216,861 of NC_057711.1, forward strand.
ACATCTCTATGACTAACTGGACAGGTGAGCGTCTGAAGTAATTTTGTACTCCACTCTCTAGCTTGAATTAAGCCATATAAAACATTTCAGAATGCCATCAAACTACTTCACAGATATTCAGTAAAAAAAACTAATTGTTCAGGCATCTTAAGACACACCTCGAGGGCAGGTAGGACTTGGACCCAGACCTTCAAGACAGGGACAATACCACTATGCTGAAATAGGCCCTAATTCAGTTAATTAGGGAGAACATTAAAAGAATGACTAAACACCTGTCTTCATGAAGGCTTCTCAATAGCACAGAAACTACACAGGTTTCCTGCTGTTTAGAGTTGCTTTCAACTTGCTGCTTGCATGACAACATCGCTAACTATAACAACTGTTTCCCTTTTATCAGATTAGAAATAAAATGAGTCATAATACAGGTTTCCCCAAGATTAAAAACATTCCACAATTACAAGCTCAATTCAATCATGCAATTGTCAAATATGTTAAAGAGCGGAATAAACAATTGGTTTTTCTGACATTAGCAGTGGAAATTGAAACTTCCCCTAGCAACAGAAAGCTGTGACGTAAGGTACGTATACATATAAGATAGAGATTTGCAGTTTAACATAAAGGCAGGTGAACATGGATCAGTCCAGAAAGGCACTTGGGATAGTGACCTCAGTGCACCAGTTCCAAGAAAGCACGTGACTGCAGTCACGGACTTAGGAGAAACCCACAGTGCTAATAAATTTAATGTTTATATTATTGTTTTACACAGGTAGAGTAAACACAACCCAACAATTAGTTTAGTTCTAACTTTGGAACAGAAGGTTCAAGGCTTTAGCTTAGAAGTATCCGTAGTTCAATTCAGAAGTAAACAATTTCTCTAACAGGAGAATCGTGTCAGTTCTGGGGAAACAGTTAATCTAACTGAAATGTTTTAGTGTGGTGTTTCCAAGCCAGGAGATCTTTTACAGAAGTCTTCAATAATGAAAACAATAAGTGCTGAAGAAACTCAGGAGATCTGGCAACATCTGTGGAGAGAGAAACAAAGTTGATAATTCCACAGTGTTGATAACATTCAAATTTTCAATTTATGGAATCTTTACCATTTAAAAATGTAAACATTGGGCTGTAATTTAATGTTTGGTTCAGATGACATCTAGAAGCTGTGGTATTAATTCTGATGGAGAGTCATATCATATTTGAAACATTGACTTTATTTCTCTCTCCACACATGTTGAATTTCTCCAGCATATTTTATTTTTATATCAGCTTTCCGGCAACCACATTATTTTACTTCTTTCTATTATGAAAGCCTTCAAGTTATTAAAACTGAGAAGGTTTGGACCATCAAAATAGTAAACGGTTCATGCCATCAGACTTAGAAAGGAACTGTAAAACAAAATCTCAATAGTTTAGGAAAGAAACTGGAAACAGTTAAGTAAATATTTTAAAAGCTGAAATACACATGATATTTCTTTGGAATTAAGTCTCTGCAACAGCGAATATTCGGAAGCAGGTTGGAACTTTGTTTTGATATTTGTGTTAAGATCTTTCCAATTCTCCTCCATATACAGCTTTACTTGTCATTTTCTTCTTTTGTGCACCAAACTTATACAAAAATTAAACACATGATCTATCAAGTCAGATTTCATTTCAGGATTTAGTTTTTCTAGAACAGGAATTATCGCCAGCTGGGATTGAAACAGTACAGTGCAGTTCATTTTCATAAGCAGTAGCGTAACCAGACCTATACAGAAACACTTTCCACAGCAAGTTGATCCAAAAAATATCCCTTCATTCTCAACCATTTTTAAAATTTATTCAGCTTTAAGAAATAATGTAAGATTTCTGAATATTGGGAGTGAGTAATAAGTCTGTAATTTAATTAAGGAATTAATATCATAGCTTCTCGACGTCATCTGAACCAAAGGTTAAAATACAGCCAATGCCTTTATTGTTAAATAATACAAGTTCAATAAATTGAAAATAAGAGCGATAGTCAATGACAATGTGGTATTTACACAGGTCACCATCTGTGCAAAGACAACATTACAACATACAGCAATATCATACACCTACGGTTTGTTATGTTTAAGCACTAAGGTAGAATTATGATGGAATTAAAGCCCTTGTAGAAGACAATTTTTAACCTTCATTTCACATTATTGAAATACTGATTTTCTTTAAGATGATAAACCAAGCAAATTAATAGAATAGAAGTTAAATCATTTGCGTCAATTATTTCTACTTTAAATGTTAAATTTCAATATTTGGAAATGTTAAACAATTAACAGTGTCAAGACAATAGTTACAAAACATTAAATTAGCAATTAATGCTTACCACTCTACAGTGCTGGGAGTACAGGACACATTTACACCACAGTCAAATCAAGGTACAGGTAGATCAAATTTGAAGGATAAACTTAGATCAACTTTTAAAAATAAATAGTTATTTTAAAATGTACATAAGTTCTTTAAAGACAAAGTCAAGCAAGCATTTACCATTCTTCATTTTTCAACAACATTCCACCTTTCCATCGTAAGAATAAAAGGGAATATACTTCAAAGGATGAATTTAACTATCATGAATCTCAGCTAAAACAAATTCACAAATCGATAACATAATAATTCATTCTTAAAATTCATTTGTGGAGTTATATTATTTTCTTATTTCTCAGACAGAAGAGCATGTTTTCCAAGCCCGACAACAGAACTGAATGTGTCTAATATTTTAGTGCAATATACAGGTAGCCTTGTATTTTTTGAGATCCTAATCAAGGGACATTAGACCAAGCTCATGTAGGCCACATCCAGTGGTTTAGAAAATATGTTAAATATCCCATTATACTATCTAAACTAGAAGGGCAACAAGCATGGTAACAATTTTTCCCTGCTTAATACCACTTAAAAATAAATTACCAGGTCAATCATATCACTGTTCTTGTGAGTCACTGTTGT
>NC_057711.1:38220312-38227217 GCF_004010195.1 Chiloscyllium plagiosum
GGGTACCTTGCACTGTATCATGGCTAACTTGCCATGACAGTCTGCTGCTGACCCCTGTAAATCTCTTGGAGTTTATCTCATTTCCATATCTATTTCTCCATGCATTAGATTCTCTTGCCTCGAAAGGAAACTAAGAAATTAGTTGGCTGTAGTTACGATAAACTTGTGACAAGAATTTTAAAAATGCACACTTTAGGAATACAACTGCTCACCACACAAACAACTGTGCTTGGCATGGGGACACTAAGTTGTAGTTTTAAGGTTAAGTGTATCCTTGAGCATGGTAGCTTGTTACCATTCAATGTATCTATAATTCTTGTGGCAACAGTAACAAATTTAACAAGACAAAGTGAAGTTAACAGCAACAACTGTGAACACATCTATATATGAGAAAACATAGTCTACAAAAGTATGTAAAAAGAGAGCAGAAAATCCTTGCCACATCAGAGATATATTCTGGTTATGAGTCCCTAAATTTTTAGAATGGTTTTAAAAGAAACAAAAAGACATACATTTATATACTGCCTTACCTGACAATAAAATTTTTCCAAGCACTTTACAGGCAGTTTAAATTTATTCTAGGACACTACAACAATTCAATCAATGGCAACTTGTAAGAAGGCCATCAGAAGTAGGAACAGAAGTTGGCCATTCAGCCAAAGTCTGCTCTGGCATTCATTGAGATCCTGGCTGATCTCATATTCCTCAACTCCACATTCCTGCCTGTTCCCAATAATCCTTAATTCCTTCACTGTTTAAAAATGTCTACCTAAGACTTGAATATACTTAACGAAGGATGCTTGTATTTAACTTGCCTAAAACTAACAAAAGGAAAAGTCAGATCATTGCTTTGGTTGCTGTTGGCATCTGCAAATGAATAAAGATCTTCTGAACTTGTTTGCAAAATGCAGAAAAGGGCTTAGTACTACAGGTGTTTTTTCTCCATTGAGTTCAATATACCATCCTTCAAATGTGAAGAGTTAATGCTCCCAATTCCATTAATTCTTAGGCTGCTGAGGGTTCCAAAGAAAATCAAGGGTGGTACACCACACGTTTAGTTTTACATTTCATATAACTCTTCAACCAACGCAAGCTGACTCACCCCGGATCAAGTAGTTGGTTGATACGTTCTCTAGGGAGCAACTTCCCTCTAGATGTGTGACGAAGTCGAGCTTTTTCTCCTCCCCCTAAATTGTAAAAACAAGTTATAAAATCTTGCTTGAATTCATTATTAGTTAAATTTCCAACAGATCTTTAATGGTTAACAAACTGATAAACCTTTCCGTGGATAACACTGATTAAGTTACAAACTTCCGACTCTCACTACTTTGGTTTGACATTAACCGCAGATGCCCGATAGACATAAAATACAGAACATGACAGATGAAAACAGAAGCTTCTAATTTGCTTTACTTACCACCAAGTATGTTGAAAGATGGTATAATGGGCAAACTTAACTATGGAACATTAGACTTGTCTTTACTCAGTTAATTTTCATGAGATTTTGCATGGCGAGCTGCTTTAAGTGTCAACAGCTCAGCTCAGACGAGCAATTATGCATCCCTTTAACCAAATGGATGAATTGTTCATGAGTGGCACGTATTCTAAATCTTTGTAGTGTATGTTAGAATAATGAATTCTATATCAGATGTAGAAAGCACAATAAGGGAAGTATCAATGATAGCCCAGACATTCATAGAGTAGAGGGTCAGTGTGGTGGCTCAGTGGTTAACACTGCTGCCTTACAGCACCAGGAACCCAGCTCAATTCCAATCTAGGCAACTGTGTGCACTTTGTATGTTCAATCCCTGGCTGCATCAGGTGTTCCAGTTTCTTCCCACAGTCCAAAGATGTGCAGGTTAGGTGGATTAGCCATGCTAAATTGCCCCATAGTGTCTAACAATGTGCAGACTAGATGAATTCATGCTAAATGCGGGGTTATGGGGATAGGGTGGGATGCTCTTTAGAGGTCATTGCAGACTTAATGAGCCAAATGGCCTCTTTCTGCACTGTAGGTACTCTATGATTCTGTGATTCTAGAGCTCATGGAGACAAGCAAAAATCATCATGATCAGTCTATATTTCATAATAAACCCTTCTAGTTCCAATCCCAACATTACCAAAGAATCCATAACATGTTCCTCACGCAAATAAAGCTTATGAACCACGTCCCTCAGCATGATCTGGATTTGACTTCAAATACAGTGACAGTCATGCCCAAACTCTATCAAGGCATAGTCGTACCGAAACTTTACTTAACATTATTATTTTTATTATATGCTGGCTTAATCAGATTTTGTCTGTTCACTCAACCTGTAACAAGTGTCCTCATTTGTTCATAGCTTTCCCTGAAGATAGCAAACTCTTGAGACTAAACAAAAGACCTGCCCCATGCTGAACAGCATGTACATTAATATGAATGGATTGTCTAATTTACTCATAACTCAAAAGCTATCAGTAAGGCGTCTCAGTTATCAATTCAGAGTGTTTGAAAAGTACTTCTCTCCGTTTCTTCAGACAAACGAAAATCTCGAGATTGAACCAAATTCATAAACAAAAAGATTCAGCCTTTCAAATCTCAAGCATTATTACTGAACAGGTCAATTCCAGTTATTGACAGTCAGAATACTGCCAATCCACATCAACTGGATGAGACCAAAACCGCAAGAATAACCTTTTCTACATTCACTAAACATTTCACACATCTCAGAAAAGATCAACAGAAGACCAGAAACAATCCCTAGGAACAAAAATGTGAATCAGTCTGGCAAACAACTGGCACTTCATTCAAAGAATCTTCAACCAAAAATAAGTCATTCAACAGGGTGCACAGTTATTATTTTTAACCATGTTTTCAGGGCGAGGAGATATAAAATAAAATTTACTTTGGTGTCATGTTTGTTCAGTTGATATCTCACGCGTGAAACAATGTCTGATGATGCAGTATACTCGCAGGACTACACTGAAGTATGAAAGTGGTAGAGTGCGAAATGAACCCACAGCTTCTTGCTCGAAAAGTTTCTAAAACCTGTGCCATAAAAAATTGCTTGTTCAAAACAAAAGCCAAACTTTGTGGTGGACTGACTTGCTTTAGTGAAAACTGATATGATGGGGGGGGAAAAGAAAGGAAAGCAACCGATAAACATTATTAATTTTCTTATATGCTTACCTAATCTGATTTTGTCTGCTCGCTCATTCAGTTCTGTAACTAGTGTCTTCATTCGTTCATAGTTTTCCTTGAAGACAAACAAAGGTTTGGTGAGACTATGCCTTGTTAATTTGGGTTTTTATTTTCTCTCCACATCCATGACTTGTTCGAGAAAAAAAAACTTCTCAGTAATTCAATCACATACAGACTTATATATCAAACAATACTGGATAAACAGTAAGTAATTCAACAAACGTGAAGAGAACAGACTAATTGCAATTCAATCTTAAAGAAAATGCTTCCCAAAACAAAGACTCCTTTATGTGTTTTCTGATTGATCCATTGTTTTCCAGATTTGTTTTTGGTTTTATTTTCCAATTTACAGCATCAATAGGACTGGGCATTAACGACTGGCTAAAGTAAACAGTCAATCGGCCAAGGAGTGGCAAATGGAGTTTAATTTAGATAAATGTGATGTGTTGCATTTTGGAAAGGCAAATCGGGGCAGGACTCATATTTAATGGTAACGTCCTGGGGAGTGTTGCTTAATAGAGACATCTTGGAGTGCAGGTTCATAGTTCTTTCAAAGTGGAATCTCAGGTAGATAGCAGAAAGAAGACGGCGTTTGGTATGCTTTCCTTTATTGGCCAGAGCATTGAGTACAGGAGTTGGAAGGTCATGTTGCAGCTGTACAGGATTTTGGCTATGCCACTTTAGGAATATTGTATGCAATTCTGGTTTCCCTGCTGTAGGCAGAATGTTGTGAAACTTGAAAGGGTTCACTGAAAATTTACAAGGCTGTTGCCACATTTGGAGGGGTTTGAGCTATAGGGAGAGGCTGAATAGGCTGGGCTGTTTTCCTGGAGTATCGGAGGCTGAGGGGTGACCTCATAGAAGTTTATGAAATCATGGATAGGGTGAATAATCAAGGTCTTTTCTCTGAATTAGGGGACTCCAGAACTAGAGGACATAGGTTTAGGGCGAGAAGGGAAAGATTTAAAAGGGACTTAAGGGGCCACTTTTTCACACAGAGGGTGGTGCATGGATGGAATGAGCTGCCAGAGGAAGTGGTGGAGGCTGGTACAATTACAATATTTAAAAGGCATATGGATGGGTACATGAATAGGAAGGGTTTAGAGGGATATGGGTCCAGTGCTGGCAAATGGAAATAGACTAATTTAGGATATCTGGTCAGCATGGACGAGTTGGACCGAAGGGTCTGTTTCTGTGCTGTACATCTCTATGACTAAGAATCTATAACTAAAAATTTTTTAAATTGTGAATTTAAATCGTAAAATCAGGAGTAAAATTCAGGATATTCGGTAACAGTCACTTAGTCGACAGCAGTTTACATGGGTTCAGAAGAAGATCCTGTTTGACCAACTCTCAGATCGATTGAAGAATTGTCACTCCAAAGATACATAAATATAAAGCATTCCACATGTAGTTATATATATATCTTAAAGTTAAAAACAATATAAGAGTGTTAACTATAGATAACATTTTATGCATGCAAGAGAATAAAAATCTACACCGGTAGTCATGACGAATGTTGAAACAATAATCAAGAGTCCAGGGTGGCTTGCAGGAGCAGGCAAATTTAAAATTAAGGAATCAACCTGGGAAGCCACAACACCAGGCTACTAGTAGATTGATCTGAAGAAGGAATAGACGGAGCATGCAACCGTTGGGGCAAAGCAACAGATGGGGGCCAAGCAATCCCATGAGTAACAGATCAGAAGAGACAAAAAAAAATGCCCAGGAACCGGTAGAGTGGGCTGACAACAAGAGCCCAGGACCTGAGAAAGAGGGATGTAAAGATGGCTTAGGATCTGACAAACCCTATCCCCACAAAGCTCCCTTCTGCACTCCCACTGACTCTCTTTCTCATTGATGCGCGCACATGTGTGCACACTGTTATGGGGAAAATCACCAGTCTCGGAGTCAGAGTTGGGACTCAATGACAGAGTTTATTGTACAAGGAAATACCGGAGCTCCGGGGAGAGAAAGACACCAACAGCACAGTGGTCAGCTGCAGTTTTTCTCTCCACCCTGAGCACATGTCAAGTTATTTTTATACAATGTGTGATACAATTGGTCAGTGAGTTTATTGTCTTTGTAACATGATTTGTTTATGGCAGAATCGCTGGTAGTTTCGGTGCAGTCATTGTCAGTTCCAGCGCAGTCTTTGTTAATTTCAGCGCAGTTGTTGTTAGTTTCAATGCAGACATTGTCAGTTTCAATGTCTGCGCGGAAGTCCATTGCTGTAGTAATGGGTGTTAACCGTTCTTCCTGAGAAGGACAATTACTGCAGCTCCTGGCTATTAGCACTTTGTATTCAGTCTATATCAAACTGTTAGCATTTTTATCAAAGGTGTTGGCTGGACCCAGATACTTCAGCGGGCAGTGTATGCTATTCATGTGTATTGTCTCCCCCACCCGCCTTAAACTAATCAACTAGATTGTGAGTGCATTGTGCTGGCATTCTGGTGACCCCAGACAGTGTCTCTATTTGCTCTGCTGTCTCTCCATATTGTGGTCCGGCATCCATCTTATGTGTCAAGTGGCCAACTGATGGCTCAGCGGCCATCTTGTGTGACGTGTTCCCTAGTGTCACCCTGCCCCATGCCATCTTCAAACTTTAGTCCCCCCTTTGTGGTCAAGGAGGCAACTTCAGAGATCTCCCGCAGACCATCAATTTACATGCAGAGGTAGGTCATCCCGGGGGGTATCATGGAGTGCCAATTTCGTTGGGGGCTCTTCCGTGGTGACACTCACTGCTCGTACAATGCTCATCAGAAGTGCCTCACAGCAAAGCTTTAAACATCCATGGCCCACACAGCATGCCAGCATGAGTGCAATGAGGAGAACGATATTGTGGGGATAACTGAGACGTGGCTTCAAGTGGACAGGGCCTGGGAAATGAATATTCAAGGCTATATGTGCTATCGTAAGGACAGACTGACGGGCAGAGGGGGTGGGGTGGCCCTGTTGGTAAGGGATAATATTCAGTCACTTCTGCAGGGGGACCTAGAATCAGGGGATGTAGAGTCAGTGTGGATAGAGCTGAGAAATTCTAAGGGTAGAAAGACCCTCTTGGGAGTTATCTACAGGCCCCCAAACAGTAGTATGGATGTAGGGTGTAAGTTGCATAAGGAGCTGAAATTGGCCTGTCGCAAAGATGTTACTACAGTTGTTATGGGGGATTTCAACATGCAGGTAGACTGGGAGAATCAGGATGGTATTGGACCTCAAGAAAGAGACTTTGTGGAGTGCCTCCGAAATGGATTCTTAGAACAGCTGGTGCTGGAACCTACCAGGGAGAAGGCAATTCTGGATCTGGTATTGTGCAACAAACCAGATTGATCAGGGACCTCGAAGTGAAGTAGCCATTAGGAGGTAGTGACCATAATACAATAAGCTTCAATCTGCAGTTTGAAAGGAAGAGGGTACAATCAGTAGTGACAATATTTCAGTTGAATAAAGGGAACTATGGAGCTATGAGGGAGGAGCTGGCCAAAGTTCAGTGGTGCAATACCTTAGCAGGGGTGACAGTGGAGGAACAATGGCAGATATTTCTGGGTATAATGCAGAAGATGCAGGATCAGTTCATTCCAAAAGGGAAAAAAAAAATCCTAGGGGGAGGCAGGGGTGGCTGCGGCTGACGAGGGAAGTTAAGAAACATAAATTTAAAAGAGAAAAAGTATAACATAGTGGGAAAACGGAGGACTGGGAAGCTTTTAAAGAACAACAGAGG
>NC_057711.1:38228097-38241070 GCF_004010195.1 Chiloscyllium plagiosum
CAGATGCATGGCAGATGCCGTTTAATGTGGATAAATGTATTGTTATCCACTTTGGTGGCAAGAACACCAAGCCAGATTACTACCTAAATGTAATCAATTTAGGTAAAGGGGCAGTACAAAGAGATCTGGGTGCTCTTGTACACCAGTCACTGAAGGTAAGCATGCAGGTACAGCAGGTAGTGAAGAAGGCTAATAGCATGCTGGCCTTCATAACAAGAGGGATTGAGTATAGAGGCAAAGACATTCTTCTGCAGCTGTACAGGGCCCTGGTGAGACCGCACCTGGAATATTGTGTGCAATTCTGGTCTCCAAATTTGAGAAAAGACATTCTGGCTATTGAGGGAAGTGCAGCATAGGTTCACGAGGTCAATTCCTGGAATGGCGGGACTATCTTATGTTGAAAGATCGGAGTGACTGGGCTTGTATACCCTTGAGTTTAGAAGACTGAGAGTGGATCTGATTGAGACGTATAAGATTATTAAAGGATTAGACACTCTGGAGGCAGGAAACATGTTTCCACTGATGGGTGAGTCCCGAACCAGAGGACACAGCTTAAAAATAAGGGGTAGGCCATTTAGGACAGAGATGAGGAGAAACTTCTTCACCCAGAGAGTGGTGGGTATGTGGAATACTCTGCCCCAGAAGGCAGTGGAGGCCCAGTCTCTGGATTCGTTTAAGAAAGAGTTGGATAGAGCTCTCAAGGATAGTGGAATCAAGGGTTATGGAGATAAGGCAGGAACAGGATACTGATTGAGGATGATCAGCCATGATCATAATGAATGGCAGGCTTGAAGGGCAGAATGGCCTACTCCTGCACCTATTGTCTATAACTATCCCGTGTGTCAAATAGTGTCCCCAAGATTTACCAATCAACCAATTTAGCCAGCTGTCTGTGTGGCTCCTTGTTGAAAATTATCTAGCTGGTCTCTGATATTCTTGATGGCTTCTGTAATGTTATAAGAGTCATCAATAACATGGGTGATACAACGGTCACCAATAATTGTACAAACTCCCCCTTGCTGTGCTAATTGATAATCCACCCCGTATCGTGTTTGCTGTGTGTAGAATCTGAGTTCAGCCAGGTCTGTATTAATTGCTTCCAGAGCTTCTGAAGTGCTATTGCCTAAGATAGTCAGGCCACGTACAAGGTAATTTCGGTTTTTAGTGCTGACGACCCCTGCAGCACCCCCCAAAAGATAGAGATCCCAAGAATCCATATCCCAATGATGACCCCAAAGTGATGGGGACCTGCCAGTCAGCACAGACCTCCTGACTGATGGAGCGGGTCACTATCCTTCTCTGAACATGTCCCACACTGGATATAGTACAGTAAGGGGTACAGCAATTGTCCCTACTGCAAACAAGTTTGGGAGGTCTGGGGTATCTGTCGCGAGTCCCCTTAAATAGAAAAATAAATCCCTTTGTCGCTCACCCATTGTCCTATTCTTCCATCTGTCTGTCCACCCACATTGCCCGAATCCCCTCGAGCTGATGAGAATAGAACAGGTACGTTCATGTGACAGAGCTGACATGGGTACCATTGCACTGAGCACATTTGAATTGTTTGCCCGCGGTCACATTCAAGCATGCCTGCTCACTGCAGGTGCAGGTAAACTGTCCCTGGTGACTGTATAGCACTGATAAATGCACTGTGCCTGAACACATGAATCGTTTTTGAGAACCAGGGCATTAACACATCCCTATCCCTGTCCTGTGAAACAGAATGGTTAATTACCTGGTTTTAAATGGGTTTTCCCTTCCCTAGGCTGGGGGGCCAGGCCCCATGGGCCAGTGGTCCTGCCCAGCAGCACACATCTACCCTGGAGACCCTGCTTGTATTTCCCTATCTGCCCTTTACACGGCTCTCCCAAGGTGTCCACTGTATACAAGTCATGAAGGGTCCACACCAGGTTGGCCACAAATAGGGATTTCACTGAGCGCGGCAGAGGGTAGCAGACAGTTCGGTTCCCATGCACACTTAGGTAGGTTTTAGACAAGAGGTAATCCTCAAATCCTGACATGCTCCTGACAGTTGTGACACTTAAACACCGTGAGATATATACATTTTGCAGTCAAAATAAAGTTATCAGTCAAAGTCTTTGCTTGTGTCAGGAGGTGCAGTCGTGCTTCTGTATGGTTTGTTCTGTTGTGTTTTCGGTACTTCCCCCGAGATGACCGTCTTGTCCGCCATTCCTGTTTGCACCTGGGGAATGGTCAGTGACATTAGTTTGGTCACAGGAATCTAAACGGTTTTAGTTGGGTCCAGTGCTTCCATGTGCCTTTTCCATTAGTATCTCTACAGGCACAGGTGTCACCATTTATTACCACGTCGTATGGCCCATTCCATTTTGGGGCAAAACCTAGTTTGTCGAGCAGTGCTCACACCAGGACATGGCTTCCTGCTGCTGGAACCTCAGGGAAGATTTTGAGTTCCCCTGCTTTGTCCTTTTTGTCCTGTTTATCAATTATAGATTTCCGCATCCCTTTCAATTGGGGTCTCAATTCTATCACATATCACCGAATTTTGTCTTTTAGTGGACCCACATCGGTGCCACTTGATTATTATCTCTGGCAATTGCATTGCTCACCCGATCATTAATTCATATGGTGATAGCCTAGTTGCCTGATTTGTAGTGGCTCTTAATTTCATTAGTATGGCTGACAGCACTTCAGCCCATGTTCTGCCTGAGGTTTGTATAACCTTAGCTAAAGTATTTTTGAGCGTTTTATTCATTCTCTCTACCATCCCTGAGCTCTGGGGGTGATAGAGAATGTTAAAGTTTTGTCGAATGCTGAGTAGTTGGCAGACAATCTTCATGACCTTGCCTGTAAAACATGTCCCTTGGTCGGAGTTGATCTGGAGGTGTACCCCCCACCGGGATTACCTCCTCGGCTAATATTCTAGCTACAGTGGTCGCAGTGCAGCTTTTGGTCAGGAATGCTTCTACCCACTGGGTGAATTGGTCTATGATGAACAGGCAGTACGTTTCCCCACGGGAAGGTGGTAGTGGTACTGTAAAATCTATCTGAAGGTGGTCCCAGGGTCCCCGTGGTCTGGGCTGGTGTCCCATCTTTACTTTTATGGGTCTCCCTGGGTTATGTTGTGTACAAACCATGCATCTGCGGCAGTACTTGGCCACTTCTCTTCCCATTCCCTTCCACCACCACTCTCTCTATAGGCTTGCTATCATGGCCTCTCTACCTGTATGGGAGATCCCGTGATGCAGTTTGAGCAATGTGTTCTGTATACGCGCTGGTGCTACCACCTTGTCTGCTCACCTCCAGACACCATCCTCCCGTTTGAATGCCCCCTGAGTTTCCATTGCACTCAGTCTCCCTGTGGGGTGTTCTCCTGTAGCTGCTGAATTTGGATAGCACCTTTTGCTAATTCAATAGTGGCTATTGAAGTCTCGTAATAGTTTCTTGCTCTCGGGCTTTCTGAGCTGCTTGGTCTGCTGCCTGGTGTCCTTTGAAGTTTAGCCAATTTGGCCTCTCCTTTGCTGGCCCCTTTTGAAGGACTTTTATTTTTATTACTGCAGCCTCTGTTGGCTGTTCACTGGCACGAAATAGTGCCTGAATTCTTAACTGGTGTCTGATAGTGTCTGGTGTCTGCAGTGGTGAACCCTCTTCTACCCCATGCCACCATGTAGTCGTAGACTACACCGAAGGCATATTGACTGTCGGTATATACGTTCACGGTTTTTCCTTTTGCTAGTTCCAGTGCTTTGGTGAGTGCTACCAGTGCTGCTACCTGTGCGGACTGACTTCCATCAATCCTTCTGGACTGTTTCTAATTTATCATTTACCACAGCCCATGCTGTTCGGGGCGACCCTGCTACGTATTTTCATGACTCGACCACGAAGAGGGTCTCCTCCGCTGTGTCTAGGGGAATATCTTTTACTCGTCCCTTATCCTCATCCCCATCTATATCCCCACAGTTGTGCAGTTCCCCTGCATCCAGAATTCCGTTAGCTGGGTTTTCTCTCGTAGCCCTAACTATTACCATGGACCGACTTGGAGGTAAAAGAACTGCCTCCCACTTTGCCCTTCACATATTGGAGACGGCCCTCAGTTTTCCTGTGTTTAGCATCTCTATTAGGGTGTGTTTAGTGTGGAGGATGACATTCCCAGTTATTACTATGGGCTTGCTAACGCTAATGGACCAAGCAGCGCTGTCGAAGGCTGCTATGCACCTGGGCAACCTGATGACTACTGGCCCTTCTGTAGTTGAGTAGTACCCTATGGGTCTTCTCCTGCTACTGTGGTTTTGGGTGACCACTGCGGAGTAAAACCCTCCCTCATTATTATGTAAAAATCATTGTTGGGATCTGGCAGCCCTAGCTGATATGAGTCAAGTTTTAAGCTGACTGTATGCCTCCTCCTGTTCTGGGTCCCAGGTTACAGTTTCCAAGGCAGGCTTGCCTCCTTTTGTTAATCTCTGGATCGGTTCAGCCAATTTTGCCAACTTGGGTATAAAGCTCCGACTGTAGTTGAATAGCCCCATGACCTTCCTGACTCCCCTGACAGTGACAGGTCGTAGCATCTATTGGATTGCCTTCTTGCGGTCATTGGACATTTCTTTGAGTCCCTGGATATAAGGTGTCCCAAGTATAAGACTTGCGTTTTGCCAATCTGTGCCTTTTGAGGCCAACCTTTAACCCTGCGGTTGCCAATTCAGGCAAGACTAGAAATAAAACTTCCTGGTGTCCTGGCCCGGACTTTGAGGCAATTAGGCTATCACCTACATATTGGAGGGCAGTGCTACCCTCTGGTAAATCTACTCTCTTCAGAATGTTTCTCATCACTCTGTGAAAAATGCTGGGGTGTTGTGGAACCCTTGTGGCAGGCAAGTCCACGTGTACTGTCGTCATTTCCTTACTGTAAAAGCAAATTTATTCTGGGACTCAGCGTGTAATGGGTGAGACCAGAAACTATAAGCTATGTCTAAAACAGTAAAAATCTTGTGCTCAGGGGCAAAGCCACTAAAGATGGTGGAGGGGTCTGCTACAATGGGGTGCAATTTGGGGGTGACCTTACTTAATCCTGTATAATCAATAGTGAACTATAGCTCCCATCAGGCTTTAGTATTGGCCACGTTAGGAAATTAGTTGCTTTGTGCTGGCATTCTGGTGGCCCCAGGCAGTGTCTGTATTGTGGTCCAGATTGTGGTCCGTGGCCATCTTATGTGTCAAATGGCCAACTGATGGCTCAGCAGCCATCTTGTGAGTCTGTGTGCCCTCGTGTCAACCTGCCCGAGTCATCTCACACTTCAACACGCACACCACTGCTGGGTCTGGATCTCTCTCACCCAACACTTCCTGGTCCTGATCTGCTCCACACCCCCCCATCCCCACCTGGCCCTGAAATCAGCATATGCGCAATTTTAAAAAGTGCACATGTATTGTGTCACCAGTAGTACTGTGATAAAATCAAACTGCTGCAGTGCTGGAAATCTGAAATAAAAACAGGAAATGCTGGAGATACCTACCACGTTTGGCAACATCTGTGGAGAGAAAAAGTTAATGTTTTGAGTCCAATATCACTCTTCTTTAGAACTGAAGGCATGTGCTCCAGAAGTAACCAGACAACAAGCCAAGTATAACATCAACATTTGCCCAGTACTGTGGAAAACTGCCCACGTATATTGTGTATAAGCAGGACAAAGCCAATCCAGCCAACTATCATCCTCTCGATCATCAGAAAACCGATGGAAGAGTTCATCAACAATACCATCCAGCTGCAGGTATTCAGGACGAATCATCTGTCCCTAACCTCATTATCGCCTTGGACAAAAAAGCTAACTCCAAGGATAACGCAAAAGTGACTGCCATTGACAATAAGGTAGCATCTGACCAAGTATCATCAAGAAGCCGGAGAAAAACAAGTCAGTGGGAATCCGCAAAAACTCTCCATTTGTTGGAATCTACCTAGCAGAAAGAAAGGTGGCTATGATATTTGGAGTTCAATTATCTCAGTCAAAGGACATAGTTGCATGAATTCCTCAGGACAGTGAGCTAGGGTCAGTCATCTTCAGCTGCCACATGAATGACCTTCCCTCCATTATCACATCAGAAATGGGGATGTTTGTTGTTAATCTCGCAATGCTCAGTGTCATTTTCAACTCCAAGAGAGAATCCAACCATCTTCTGTTAATATTCAGTGGCATTTTCATCAATGAGTCCCTACTGACAACACCCTGAGGGTTACCACTGACCAAAAACTGAACTGCACAGACAAATAAACAATATGGCTACAACAGCAAGTCAGAGGCGAGGAGTTCTCAGTCATGTATGACCACCTTCCTCCCTAAAGCCTGTCCACCATCTACACAAGGCAAGAATGTGATGGAATAATCTAATCTTGCCGGGATATGCGCAGCTCCAAAAACACAATAAGGTCAACATCATTTAGGACAAAGCAACCCACTTGATTAGCACCCCATCCACTGTCTCCAAGATTTACTCTCTTCACCCCACCTGAGCACAGTGGCAACAGTGTATGCTATCTACAAGACGAACTGCAGCAATTCACCAATTCTTCTCCAAAAGCATCTTCTAACCCACAAACTCTACTACTCAGAAGAGCGAGGGTAACAGATTTATAGGAACACCACCACTTGCAGGGTCCCCTCATCATCTTCACTTGGAATTATATAACTGTTTCTTCATGATTGCTGGATTAAAATTCTACAACTTGCTTTCTAACAGCAGTGGCTATGCACCTATACACCAAGAACAGTTCAAGAAGGTGGCTCACCACAGGTTTTTTTTCAGGACAATTAGGGATGAGCAATCCATGGCTGAGCCAGTGACACCCACATTCTATGAATGAAAAGCAACTAAGGATGAAGTTATGTTATCTCACAATCATAGTAGATTTAATGGTCAAAATGTCCAACCACTAGAAACCCAACAGGATATTGAACTATTAAGTATTCTAGAAAATGGTTTTGCTGCCACAGAGCTATCTTAACTGAGTGGCCAATGAATGGAGCATGTATTGCTCGAAAACAAGTTCCAAAGCTTGAAGACTTGACCAAAGCTGCCAGCAAGGTTCGGTTCAGGAAAATAATTTCACACTTAACACTGGCTGGTTTTTCTCGTAGAAGTGGTCAGAGTTATAATATCCTTGGAAAAGACATGAAAATTAGCAAAGGATTCGTAACAATGTTGGTTAAAAAAAACATCATTAAGAAGAAGATATGTTAGCATAGCGAGAAGGCAGAATAAGGCTTCTGGGTAGAACTGAACAAAAACACACAAAATATTTTGGTGGGAGTTGTCTACAGATCTCTTGATTGTAATGCATAATAGCAGCATGTTTGTGCAAAGCCAGAGTGAAAGAATAGAGACTTTAATTTCACTTTGACTGGGAGAAGCAGAAAACGGAGTCCCATAGGCAGGAGATTTTGAAAGACAAATTTCAGGAGTATGTTGTTGATCCAAATAAGGACAAGAAAAAATAAGTTTAATTGTGAGTAATGTGACAGAATTAATCAAGCAACTAAATACAAAGGAACACCGAGCTAAGTGACTGTAATTTCATATTATTTCATTTTATCTTTAAGAGGAAAAAGAATGAGTCACAAATTGAGGTTTTAAATTCAGGTAAGGTTGGCAAGATATTGACCACAGTGAACTGGTCAAACTGTTAATAGATAAAATTGCAGATGAATAAGAGGCTAGGTTCAAAGAAGTATTTTCTACAAATTAAGACTATAAATTCCTCAGTAAAACGGTTTCATACATCTTTGATTTTGACTTTTGGCTGAAAAATTCAGAAGTTTCACTATAACGCTGATTAAGAACACTACTATCGAACTTTTGTTCTCAATTCTCGTGAAGCGTCTTCAAAGCACTTCCATATAGCTCAACATTACTTCGTATAAAAATGGCTTATTTTTATATCAGTATTTCCATCAGAATACAACAGTTAGGAGTAAAATACATAACTCATATTTAAAGGTCTTTGGAAAAACCAGGAAAACTTTCCTCAACTTTGTAGCAAATATGAAATTGGTTACCCTTTAATAACTAAAGTGATCTGCAGATCAGTTTCACACTTATTCTCTGCAGTACAAACATGCATTTATGTGATGCTCTTAACATGGAAAGTGTTTCGTGAAGAAGAATGAGACTCTAAGCAGCACTGAAAGTATTAGAGAAGACGACCAAAACCATGGTGTTGAAATTAGGTTCAAGATGACTTTCCAGGACAGAAAAAGTAGGAGTAAACTAAAGGGATTGCAAAAGGAGTTTCAGAGAAGAGAAAAGAGACCACTGCAAATTCCAGCTTGTGGCACAGTGGTGTCATCCCTCCCTTGAAGCCAGATGGACCAGGTTTGTGTCACATCTGCTCCAGGTGTGTCACAACACATCCGGACATATTGATTAAATATATCTACCACTGCACCACAAAAGCTGCCTCGTAATGTTCCTACTTCTGCACCAGGAGGTCACGGTCACGTCCTACCTGCTTAGAAATATAGATAATAGGAGCAGGTGTAGGCCATTTGGGATTTCAAAGCTATTCCACCATTCAATAATGATCATGGCTGATCATCCAACTCAGTTGAGAGAGTGGTGCTGGAAAAGCACAGCAGGTCAGGCAGCATCCGAGGAGCAGGAAAATCGGGCAAAAGCCCTTCATCAGGAACTTTTGCCCGAAATGCCAATTTTCCTGCTCCTCGGATGCTGGCTGACCAGCTGTGCTTTTCCAGCACCACAATCTCGACTCTGATCTCCAGCATCTGCAGTCCTCGCCATACAACTCAGTACCTGTCCTCACTTTCTCCCCATATTCTTTGATCCCTTTGTACATTCACAGTGTCACAGAGATGTACAGCACGGAAACTGACCTTTCAGTCGAACTTGTCCATGCCGACCAGATATTCCAACCTAATCTAGTCCCATATGCCAGCACTTGGTCCAAATCCCTCTAAACACTTCCTATTCATATCTCCATCCAGATGCCTTTTAAATGTTGCAGTTGTACCAGCTTCCACAACTTTGCTGGCAGCTCACTCTATACACACACCACCCTCTATGTGAAAAAGCTGCCCCTGAGGTCCCTTTTATATCTTTCCCCTCTCACCCTAAACGTATGCCCTCTAGTTCTGAACTCCCCTATCCCAAGGGAAAGACTTTGCCTATTTATCCTATCCATGCCCCTCATGATTTTATAAACCTCAATGAGGTCACCGCTCAGCCTCAGAAACTCTAGGGAAAACAGCACCAGCCTATTCAGCCTCTCCCTATAGCTCAAATCCTCCAACCCTGGTAACATCCTTGTAAATCTTTTCTGAACCCTTTCAAGTTTCACAACATTCTTCCAAAAGGAATGAGACCAGAATTGCATGCAATATTCCAAAAGTGGTTAAACCAATTACCTGTACAGCCACAACATGACCTCCAAACTCCTATACTCAATGCTCTGTCCAATAAAGGAAAGCATACAAAACGCCTTCTTCACTATCGTATCTACCTGCGACTCCACTTTCAAGGAGCTATGAACCTGCACTCCAAGGTCTCTTTGTTCACCAACACTCCCTAGGACCTTAACATTAAGTGTAAAAGTCCTGCTAAGATTTGATATCCCAAAATGCAGCACCTCACATTTATCTGACTTAAACTTCATCTGCCAATCCTCAGCCCATTGGCCCATTTGATCAATATCCTGTTGTAAGCTGAGGTAATCTTCTTCACTGTCCACTGTGCCTCCAATTTTGGTGTCATCTGCAAATGTACTAACTCCTATGTTCATATCCAAATCATTTACATAAAATGACAAAACGTAGTGGACCCAGCACTGATCCTTGTGGCACTCCACTGGTCACAGGCCTCCAGTCTGAAAATCAACCCACCATCACCCTCTGTCTTCTACCTTCGCGCCAGTTCTGTATCCAATGGCTCGTTCTCTCTATATTCCATAAGATCAAACCTTGCTAAACACCTCCCATGGGGAATCTTGTCGAACGCCTTACTGAAGTTCATATAAATCACCTCCACTGCTCTGCCCTTATCAATCCTCTTTATTACTTCTTCAAAAAAACTCAATCAAGTTTGCGAGACATGATTTCCCATGCACAAAGCCATGTTGATTATCCCTAATCAACACCACACTCTCAACTCTAATCTCCAGCATCTACAATCCTCACTTTCGTCTAGTCGATTTTATCCCTAATCAGTCCTTGCCTTTCCAAATACATGCAAATCCCGTCCCTCCAGATTCCCTCCAACATCTTGCCCACTACCGACATCAGGTTCACCGGTCTGTCGTTCCCTGGCTTGTCCTTACCACCTTTCATAAATAATAGTATCACATTAGCCAACCTCCAGTCTTCTGGCACCTCATCTGTGACTATTGATGATACAAATATCTCAGCAATAGGCCCGGCAATCACTTCCCTTAGCTTCCCAGAGTTCTAGGGTACACCTGATCAAGTCCTGGGGATTTATCCACTTTGATGTATTTCAAGACACCCAGCAGTTCATCCTCTGTAATATACACATTTTTTCAAGATGTCACCATCTATTTCCCTACATTCTATATTTTCCATGTTCTTCTCCACAGTAAACACTGATGTAAAATACTCGTTTAGTAGCTCCCCCATCTCCTGCGGTTCCACATGAGTCTGCCACACAAAGTCTGCTTTACTGATCTTTGAGGGGCCCTGTTCTCTCCCTAGTTGTCCTTAATGTATTTGTAAGAATCCTTTGGATTCTCCTTAGCTTTGGCAAATAGAGTTATCTCATGTCCCCTTTTTGCCCTCCTGATTTCCCTCTTAAGTATACTCCTACTGCCTTGATACTCTTCTATGAAGTCACTCGATATCTCCTACCTTACATATGCTTCCTTTTTTTTCTTAATCAAACATTCAATTTCTTTAGTCATCCAGCATTCCCTACAACTACCAGCCTTTCCTTTCACCCTAACAGGAATATACTGTCTCTGGACTCTAGTTGACTCATTTCTGAAGGCTTCCCATTTTCCAGCCGTTCCTTTACCTGCGAACATTTGCACCCAATCAGCTTTTGGAAGTTCTTCCCTAATACCATCAAAATTAGCCTTCCTCCAGTTTAGAACTTCAACTTTTAGATATGGTCTATCCTTTTCCATCACAATTTTAAATCTAATAGATTTATGGTTGCTGGCACCAAAGTGCTTCCCCACTGAAACCTCAGTCACCTGTCCTAACTTATTTCCAAAGAGTAGGTCAAGTTTTGCACTTTCTCTAGGTATATCCACATACTGAATCAGAACATTTTCTTGTACACATTTAACAAATTCCTCTCCATCTAAACCCTTAACATGATGGCAGTCCCAAGAACTTTATCCCTAAGAACTTTCTATTTCTTGAAAACATTCAATGCTTTAGCCTCAACCGCTTTCTATTCTTCAGATGTCTGTTACAATGTGCTGACCAGGTCAATTAAAGTAACTAGAACTGTGTGAGAAGCTCAGAGATGGTTGGATAGATTAGAGCATGGGTTAAGACAGAAGGCTGAGGGGGGTTGCAGTGATACAGGAGAAAGTCAAAAGGTTTGCAAAAACAGCTTTCAAATTTTATAAACTGGGAGAAATTGAAATAACTGAGATTAGAGAGATGGCAGTTATATTTTGTGCGAAATAGAGGATGGGCTGCTGAGTTTTGAAATTCATACAAGTTGGAATGCAGAAGAATAGCAATGGATAAGCAGGGAATCAAAAATGTCAGGTGTGGAAACAACAAAAGCTTAATAAAGAATTCACAACAGCAGGAGTGAAGTCTCAATGGAAGCAGGCTATTTTGCTAGAAATAAGCAACTGTGAGAATAAGCAGGTTATTGGGCTTGAGCTGAGTTCAGAACCAAACTCTTTTTATTCATTTGTGCGATGTGGGCGTCGCTGGCTGGCCACCATTTATTGCCCCTCCCTAGGTGTCCTTGAGAGGGTGGCGAGCTGCTTGTTGAACTGCTGCAGTGCACATGCTGTGGGTTGACCCATAATGCCATTAAGGAGGGTATTCCAGGATTACTTGAAGGTGGTGGGGTTCCCATATATCTGCTGCCCTTGTCCTTCTAGATGGAAGTGATCGTAGGTTTGGATGGTGCTGTCTGATAATCTTTCGTGAATTTCTGCAGTGTATTTTATAGATAGTCCACACTATTGCTACTAAACGTCAATGGTGGAGGGAGTGTATGTAGTGTCCTGAATGGTATTAAGCTCATTGAGTTGTTGAAGCTGCACTCATCAAGGCAAGTGGAGAATATTCCATCACACTGCTGACCTGTGCCTTGCAGATGGTGGAAGCTTTGGAGAGTCAGGACGTGAGTTACTCGCCACAATATTCCAAGCGCCTGACTGCTCTTGTAGCCACTGCGTTTATATGATGAGTCCAGTTAAGTTTCTGGTCAATAATAACCCCCAGGATGTGGATAGTGAGGGATTCAGAGAAGGAGATCTCACTTATCTGTAAGAATAATAGAGGATTTTAACTTTCCAAACCTTAGGCTGGGACTGCCATTGCGTTAAGGGTTTAGATGAGTAGGAATTTGTTAAGTTTGTACAAGAAAATTTTCTGATTCAGTATGTGGATGTACCTACTCGAGAAGGTGCAAAACCTGACCTACTCTTGGGAAATAAGGCAGGGCAGGTGACTGAGGTGTCAGTGGGGGAGCACTTTGGGGCCAGCGACCATAATTCTATTTGTTTTAAAATAGTGATGGAAAAGGAAAGACCAGATCTAAAAGTTGAAGTTCTAAATTGGAGAAAGGCCAATTTTGACAGTATTAGGCAAGAACTTTCAAAAGCTGATTGGGGGCAGGTGTTCGCAGGTAAAGGGACGGCTGGAAAATGGAAAGCCTCCAGAAATGAGATAACAAGAATCCAGAGACAGTATATTCCTGTTTGGGTGTAAGGAAAGGCTGGTTAAGTATAGGGGATGCTGGATGACTAAAGAAATTGAGGGTTTAGTTAAGAAAAAGAAGGAAG
>NC_057711.1:38241078-38280650 GCF_004010195.1 Chiloscyllium plagiosum
CAGAAATGAGATAACAAGAATCCAGAGACAGTATATTCCTGTTTGGGTGTAAGGAAAGGCTGGTAGGTATAGGGGATGCTGGATGACTAAAGAAATTGAGGGTTTGGTTAAGAAAAAGAAGGAAGCCTTTGTCAGGTATAGACAGGATAGATCGAATCCTTAGAACAGTATAAAGGTAGGAGTATACTTAAGAAGGAAATCAGGAGGGCAAAAAGGGGACATGAGATAGCTTTGGCACATTGGATTCTCCTTAATTCTAAGGGTTTTTACAAATATATTAAGGACAAAAGGGAACAAGGGAGAGAATAGGGCCCCTCAAAGATCAGCCTTTGTGTGGAGCCGCAAAAAATGGGGGAGATACTAAACGAGTATTTTGCATCAGTATTTGCTGTGAAAAAGGATATGGAAGATATAGAAAGTAGCTAAATAGATGGTGACATCTTGCAAAATATCCATACTACAGAGGAGGACGTGCTGGATATCTTGAAACGCATAAAGGTGGATAAATCCCCAGGACCTGATCAGGTGTACCCTAGAACTCTGTGGGAAGCTAGGAAAGTGATTGCTGGGCCTCTTACTGAGATATTTGTATCATCAATAACCACAGGTGAGGTGTCAGAGTACTGGAGGTTGGCTAACGTGGTACCACTGTTTAAGAAAGGTGGTAAGGACAAGCCAGGGAGCTCTAAGCCAGTGAGCCTGACGTCGGTGATGGGCAAGTTGTTGGAGGGAATCCTGAGGGATAGGATGTACATGTATTTGGAAAGGCAAGGACAGATTACGGATAGTCAACATGGCTTTGTGTGTGGAAAATCATGTCTCACAAACTTGATTGAGTTTTTTGAAGTAGTAACAAAGAGGATTGATGAGGGAAGAGCAGTAGACGTAATCTATATGGACTTCTGTAAGGCATTTGACAAGGTTCCCCATGGGAGACTGGTTAGCAAGGTTAGATCTCATGGAATACAGGGAGAACTAGCCATTTGGATACAGAACTGGCTCAAAGGTAGAAGACAGAGGTTGGTTGTGGAGGGTTGTTTTACAGACTGGAGGCCTGTGACCGGTGGAGTACCACAAGGATCGGTGCTGGGTCCTCTACTTTTTGTCATTTACATAAAGGATTTGGATGTGAGCATAAGAGGTACAGTTAGTAAGTTTGCAGATGACACCAAAATTGGAGGTGTAGTGGACAGCGAAGAAGGTTACCTCAGGTTACAGCAGGAATAGGGAGAGGCTGAATAGGCTGGGGCTATTTTCCCTGGAGTGTCAGAGGTTGAGGGGTGACCTTATAGAGATTTTAGGTAAATAGACAAAGACCTTTCCCTGTGGTGGGGGAGTCCAGAACTAGAGGGCATAGGTTTAGCGTTAAAGGGAAAAGATATAAAAGAGACCTAAGGGGCAACTTTTTCACACAGAGGGTGGTACGTGTATGGAATGAGCTGCCACAGGAAGTGGTGGAGGCTGGTACAATTGCAACATTTAAAAGGCATTTGAATGGGTATATGAATAGGAAGGGTTGAGGGATATGGGCTGTGTGCTGCCAGATGGGACTAGATTGGGTTGGGAATATCTGGTCGGCATGGACGGGTTGGACCGAAGGATCTGTTTCCATGCTGTACATCTATGGATTCTCAAAATATCTTTCAAGTAGATGGAAGAATCTAGGTTGAGTGACTTCTTTCAGCACATCAACTGAACTTCAAACAATATCAAAAAGCCACAATTCCTAATAGTCATAAACTCAGACTAGATGGGTCTTGAGGTGCAGTGGTAGTGCCCTACCTCTGGACCAGGGAACCTGGGCTCACTTCCTACCTATGCCAGAGGTATCATCTCTGAAGAAGCTGATTTACAAAGAAAGTTAGGCATGTAACTTGAGTACTTACAGCACAGAACAAGGCCCTTCAGCCCATCACATCCATGCCAGTCATCAAACAGTGATATATTCAAATCCTACTTTCTAATACTTCGCCCATAGACTTTAATGCAATGGTGCTTCAAGTGTTCACCTAAATAGTTCTTACATGTCTCGGGGGTTCCTACTTCTATCACCTTTAGCAGTAAGCTCCGGACACCCACAATCTACTGGGTGAAAAGTTTTCTTCCAAACCTGTCTAAACCTCCTACTCCTTACCTTAAAACAGTTAACAACTCCTAAGTAAGGAAAAAAAGGAATTCCCTTAGGACTTTGTACACCTCAACTAAATTTCCCCTCAGCTTCTCTGCTCTAAGGAAAATCTTTGAGTAATAAAGGTAAGTAACTATATGTCTTAGCTACTTTACCACAGGTTGATAAAATGATCTAGTAAAACCAGCCTAAATAGTTAGTTTGAGACGTGACTTCAAGCAAGTATCTTTTTAAAAAAAAAGCATCCGAAGTGTCTGTTTAATGAGCTTTATTAAAAAGTCCATTCCTCCTCAATCTTCCAAATGAACCTGTTTTCAAAATCCTTTATTGACAGCAGAAGCAGCCTCATAATAACAGAAATCATACCAAGAAGAACATGAATTACACATCACAAGTGGACATGTTGTATCTCGCTACTTTCCCAAAAGTCATGCTTTTGCATTGAATGTGTATGACTCCTCATTTCAAACACAATGTGCAACATTCGCATTAGTATTCAACCACAAGTATTTCCCCACCACCCTCTCGAGACGTTTTACTGATAAGAAGTAGAGGCTATGTTGTGAAGTTAAGTGAGAGAAACGAATGAAGTATGAAGATGGCTTCAAGCTACAAATCAAACCATTTTTTAATTTGTCAGAAATGTGATACACGTATACACATTTAATTGGGCCAATCAAACCCACACTTCTGTAAAGATTTCAGAGCAAAAGCTTGTTGGTATAGCTGATCTATGGAACAAAAATGTTTAGTGCTGCAGCAAAAGATCAAGACTGCTCAAAGACTACCAAAGAAACTTGATATTAAATTTTATCAGTGTACAGCAATTCCTCATAAGTCACCTCCAGAAAACATGAGTACCCATTATGGTATGTTGGAATATGGATGCAACACTCATTAACTTCAACACACACAGCAATCAAAGTGTGAAGTGAAAAGATTCAAGAACAATTTTAATGAAAACCACTGGATATGAGAAGACAAGATTCAGATTGGGACTAGCTTCCATGTCTAACAGGATGACGTTTAAGCTTAGGCTCATTTCTACTGTAAGAGATTTTGTGCACATTCACAAACATTGTTTGGATGAATGAAAATGGAGTGAAATTGCAAATCAAAGTGTGTTATCAAAATTCCAGAAGTCTACGTAAAAGATTAAAGTTTATTAGTGTGGGAAAGACTTACAGCCCATATAACCCATGTGATCAAACAGACCCTTTGAAGAAATTACACCCAAATTGCAATTATATGCCGGTGTCTCGCATACATCATTTGACCTTTGAATGTGTGCCATTTACACCGAATGGAACAAGTAGATGGTTAAAGGAGAAATAATGTCTCGTTGAATGTTTTGTACAATTTTGTTATCAAATTGTAGTATGCTGTTAGTGTACACACCACCACCAGATCATTAATGAATTGCAAGGAAGATGATTAACTGTAGATGAAAATTCAGAAACCAAAAGTGTCACATTTGATCCAGAGGAGGACCCTTACAAATGATGCCACAGCTAAAGTGACTCAAATGAAACAAAAACAGAAATTACAGAAAATTCAGCAGGTCTGGCAGTATTGTTAGACAAAAAAAAATTAACTTTCCGGGTCCAGTGATCCTTCTTCAGAACCTACTGTAGCTAGGGAAAGGGTGGCATATATGTTGAGGATGAGAGGGATGTATGGGGAGGAATTAACAATAGATACTGATAAAGCCAAGAGAGAGAACAGCTGGACAAACAAAAGAATGGGTAATGGTCAGTCTGGACAAAATCAAAAGTTGTTCACTGGGACCATTAGTGGCTGACAATGGGTTGTTTCTGGTACTAGCCCATGTGATGATAAGGCTTGTTGTATGGAAATTGGAGTAAGGACATGGGAAAAGGTGCGCAGGCCTTACGGTTATTCAACTCGATACTGACTCCTGTAGCATTTCCAAGAGGAAAATTAGAAGCTGTTTTTCCAACGGGGCCACTTGGTCCAGGAGGAGGACACTATAGTGGGCAGTATGATGGCTAAGTAGTTAGCACTGCTGCCTCACAGCACCTGGTTTGATTCCAGCCTTGTGCAACTATGTGGTGTTTGCACATTTAGCTCATGTCTGCATGGGTTTCCACTGGGTACTATAGTTTCTTCCCACAGTCCAAAGGTGTGCAGGTTAGGTGGACCAACCATACCAAATTGTCCATAGTGTCCAAGGATGTATCTGGTTGGGGTGCTCTTTGATGGGTTAGTGAAGACACAAGTGACTGAGTAGTCTCTTTCCATACTGTAGGGATTCTACGATTCAGCCACCATTGCACAACATGAGCTGTCAAGATCAACTTAAATGCTGCCATACTCAGTGGTAGAAAATCAAGGGATAAACAGCAGGCAGAAAAGTGATAAAAATAAAGATTCAATACTAACATTTAAAACAGAATTGGACAAAGGACAGCAAAGTGCCAGAGATACCAGAAGGAGCTGGACAATTGGACTATTCAGGTCCCTCTGCCAGTCTGCTGGCACAGGCACAATGGGTGAATGGCCATCTAAGATTGTTACCTGTCTTGGTGTTGTGGCAGGAATGATTCAAACTAGCAGCAGCACGAGTAAACATGGTGCCAGATAGCAGCGGCAAGTTCAAGGACTTCAGAAGGGGTCACAGAAACATGAACCAAACTAAAAAGAAATGTCACGAACTTAAATGTTCGCAATGTCGTATTTATGATGACTGGTGCACATACATCCTTCCCTGTGCGATTCAGTACCAGGAGAAGCTGCACTGTACCCACTGCCCCCGTGCTACTCGGTGCTGTCCACAGTGACTTCCCTCCCTCCAATGGACGTTTCCAGGTGAGTCCGGGGCTGCAAGCGCGGCCTACCTGGAAGAGGACCGAGTTGGTGTCGGGCTCCGATCCGACCGTCGCCACTTTGTCTCCGTGGTAACGGCGAGGTCGTGGGGCAAGCCAGGCTCGCGCTCCAAGGAAGCAGAGCCGCAGGTTCCGCGCGTGCAGCAGCATCCTGCGGTCAGAGGCCCAACGGCTCCAGAGCGAGCGGCGGCGCGAGTGAGTCTGCAAACCCCGGGCCCGCCTGCACTGGGACACAGCCTTTGGGACTCCACCTCAAACACTCCTGCTCGCAGCGAATTGACTTGCAGTTTGTTCCACAGAGCCCACCCACATATACCGGGACCTACAAAGTTTAAAAAAAATCACACAACACCAGGTTATGGTCCAACAGGTTTAATTGGAAGCACTGGCTTTTGAGTGCTGCTCCTTCATCAGGTGGTTGTCCAGAGCAGCGCTCCGAAAGCGAGTGCTTCCAAATAAACCCTGTTGGACCATAACCTGGTGTTGTGTAATTTTTAACTTTGTACACCCCAGTCCAACACCGGAACCTCTCATCCTTCCAGACTAGTCAAATAAAGAAACATAAACTGCGGGGCGATACTTGGTTAGCGTTTCGATTACAGCAACTCTATTCAGAACAGGGTGTCCGTTCATCAGACAGTAACAGCTTCTGGAGAGAGACATAGAAAAAGGTTTCGTGAAAAAGTTAGGAGTTCTTTGTGCACAAATAGGGAAATTACACAGACTTCTCGAATGATCTCCTATGAATTTGGAGATTAGATTTATTTAATTTCTAGCACCTCAACTAACTTACCATACATCAAAGAAGTTTCAGAAATGACAGCCAGACTACTAAGACCCCTCGGAATCCTAGTAGCACACAAACCCACCAACACTCTCAAACAAAAACTAACAAACTTAAAAGACCCAGTACAACCCATGGACAAAACCAACGTCATCTACAAAATTCCATGCAAGGACTGCCACAAACACTACGTAGGACAAACAGGAAGAAAGTTAGCCACCAGGATACACCAACACCAGCTAGCCACAAAAAGACACAACCCTCCCTCCCTCGTAGCCCTATACAAGGATGAAAAAAACCACCATTTCGACTGGGACAACACATCTATCCTGGCACAGGCTAAGCAAAGGCATGCCAGAGAATTCCTAGAGGCCTGGCACTCCAACCACAACACCATGAACAAGCACATAGATCTAGATGCCATCTATCAACCCCTCAGAAAACGAACAGGAAATGACATCAGCACAAACCCCAGGAACCCCATCCAGGAGAAAGATATAAATAGAAAGCAGGAGACAACAGCTTTGCTTCACTTGGAAGTTGCCACTGATGATGTTACCTAGCCAGGTAACGAAACGTCTGGATATCAAACCTACAGCTCAGCAAGCAAACCTACACCCTAACTTTAAGGGATTTGCAGAAATAATTTCTTCATAGTTTTTATATGACAGAGAGCAGTTCTGCCAAATGTATTTGCGTGGGCTCTCCAAATTATCGCACCTTTATATAACTTTACTGTTTTTCTTTTGTAAATCCATAATAGTGAGTAGAGTGGGTTTTTTTAATTATGTTTTTATTGAGATCTGTCTCTTGATTAAACTTTAAAAACAACAAAAAATATGTACTGGAGTAGTGTTTTTAGAACAGTAAGACTGTGCTATTTTCTGGGTCTGTGGATTGTTAGGGTGCAAAGATAGCCTTTAGTGGAGTGACATATTGTTCCTCTTGGAAGTAGGAGATGAGGGAGAGTTTTCATGTTACTGAGATGATGTCAACAGTATGTTTGGTTGCAAATCCCACCAGGTTCATGAATCGGTTGGAGTGGCAGTTAGAGACATTGAGGAATTTACAGGAGCTTGAGGGTATAATGGATAGCAGTTACACGCAGGGAGATAAACTGAAGATACAGTCAGGTAGATGGGTAACCACCAGGAAAGGTAGGAGAGGGAGAATATTCTCAAAGGGGAGAGGGACTAGTACACATTGGAACTAATGGCATAGGAAGAGAAAAGCACAAGATTTGAGCAATGTAGGAAGTTAGGCAGAAATTTTAAAAGTAGGTCCTTGAGGGTAGTAATATCTAGATTATCCCCTGTGCCATAGGCTAATGAAGGTAGGAATAGGTGGATAGAGCAGATGAATGTATGGCTGAGGAGCTGGTGCGGAAGAGAAGGATTCACATTTTTGGATCATTGAATGTCTTCTGGGGTAAACATAACCTGTACGAGGAGGACAGATTGCACCTGAATTGGAAAGGTACCAACTAACATTCCAGTGGGGAGATTTGCAAGAGCTATTTGGGAGGATTTAAACTAGCGGGGGTTGGTCCCCAGCAAGATAATAAGGAAAGAGATTGGTCTAAGACTGGTACAGTTGGGAAAAGGAGTAAGTCAAACACACAGGGCAGACAGGAACAAAATAAAGAACAAGGTAGGACTGATAAATTAAAATGCATTTATTTCAATGCAAGAGACCTAACAGGTTAGGCAGATTAACTCAGGGCATGGTTAGGAACATGGAACTGGGATATTGTAGCAATTATGGAGACATGGCTCAGGGCTAGACAGGACTGGCAACTTGAATGTGTGGCTGAGGAGCTGGTGTATGGGAAAATAATTCACATTTTTGGATCATTAGAATCTCTTTTGGGGTAGGAGTGACCTGTACAAGAAGGACGGATTGCACCTAAATTGGAAGGGGACTATAATACTGACAAGGAGATTTGCTAGAGCTGCTCGGGAGGATTTAAACTAGTAAGCTTGGGGGGGGGGGTGGGACCCAAGGACATAGTGAGGAAAGAGATCAATCTGAGACTGGTACAGTTGAGAATACAAGCAAGTCAAACAGTCAGGGCAGGCAGGGTCAAAGCACAGAACTAGGTAGGACTGATAAATTAAACAGCATTTATTTCAATGCAAGAGGCCTAACAGGGGAGGCAGATGAACTCAGGGTATGGTTAGGAACATGGCTCAGGGATGGACAGGATTGGCAACTTAATGTTCCAGGATACAAATGCTACAGGAAGGACAGAAAGGGAGGCAAGAGAGGAGGGGGTGGGGGGGGCGTTTTTGAAAAGGGATAGCATTACAACTGTACTGAGGGAGGATATTCCCAGAAATTCATCCAGAGAAGTTATTTGGATGGAACTGAGAAATAGGAAAGGGCTGATTACCTTATTGGGATTGTATTATAGATCCCCTAATAATCAGAGGGAAATTGAGAAACAAATTTGGAAGGAGATCTCACTTATCTGTAAGAATAATAGAGGATTTTAACTTTCCAAACCTTAGACTGGGACTGTCATAGCGTTAAGGATTTAGATGAGTAGGAATTTGTTAAGTTTGTACAAGAAAATTTTCTAATTCAGTATGTGGATGTACCTACTAGAGAAGGTGCAAAACCTGACCTACTCTTGGGAAATAAGGCAGGGCAGGTGACTGAGGTGTCAGTGGGGGAGCACTTTGGGTCCAGCGACCATAATTCCATTAGTTTTAAAATAGTGATAGAAAGGATAGACCAGATCGAAAAATTGAAGTTCTAAATTGGAGAAAGGCCAATTTTGATGGCATTAGGCAAGAATTTTCAAAAGCTGATTGGGAGCAGATGTTCGCAGGTAAAGGACGGCTGAAAAATGGGAAGCCTTCAGAAATGAGATAACGAGAATCCAGAGAAAATATATTCCTGTTAGGATGAAAGGAAAGGGTGGTATGTATAGGGAATGCTGGATGACTAAAGAAAATGAGGGTTTCATTCAGAAAGAGAAGGAAGTGTATATCAGGTATAGATAGGAGAGATCGAGTGACTCCTTAGAAGGCAATAGGAGTATACTTGAGAGAGAAATCAGGAGGGCAAAAAGGGGACATGGCAAATAGGGTTAAGGAGAATCCAAAAGGTTTTTACAAATACATTAAGGACAAAAGGGTAACTAGGGAGAGAATAGGGCCCCTCAAAGATCAGCAAGGTAGCCTTTGTGTGCAGCTGCAGGAGATGGGGGAGATATTAAATGAGTATTTTGCACAGTATTTTCTGTGGAAAAGGACATGGAAGATATAGAATGTAAGGAAATAGATAGTGACATCTTGCAAAACGTCCATATTACAGAGGAGGAAGTGCTGGATGTCTTGAAACGCATAAAAGTGGATATATCCCCAAGGGCCTGAACATGTGTACCCTAGAACTCTGTGGGAAGCTAGGGAAGTGATTGCAAGGCCTCATGCTGAGATATTTGTACGATCGATAGTCACAGGTGAGGTGCTGGAAGACTGGAGGTTGGCTAATATGGTGCCACTGTTTATGAAAGGTGGTAAGGACAAGCCAAGGAACTATAGAGCAGTGAGCCTGATGTCAGTGGTGGGCAAGTTGTTGGAGGGAATCCTGAGGGACAGGATGTATATGTATTTGGAAAGGCAAAGACTGATTAGGGATAGGCAATCTGGCTTTGTGTGTGGGAAATCACAAACTTGATTGAGTTTTTTGAAGTAACAAAGAGGATTGATGAGGGCAGAGCAGTAGACGTGATCTATATGGACTTCTGTAAGGCATTTGACAAGGTTCCCCATGGGAGACTGGTTAGCAAGGTTAGATCTCATGCAATACAGTGAGAACTAGCCATTTGGATACAGAACTGGCTCAGAAGTAGAAGATAGAGGGTGGTGGTGGTGGATTGCTTTTCAGACTGGAGGCCTGTGACCAGTATAGTACAAGGTTTTGTGCTGGGTCTACGACTTTTCCTCATTTATATAAATAATTTGGATGTGAGCATATGAGGTATAATTAATAAGTTTGCAGATGACACCAAAATTGGAGGTGTAGTGGACAGTGAAGAAGGTTACCTCAGATTACAACAGGATCTTGATCAGATGGGCCAATGGGCTAAGAAGTGGCAGATGGAGTTTAATTCAGATAAATGCGAGGTGCTGCATTTTGGGAAAGCAAATCCTAGCAGGACTTATACACTTAATGGTAAGATCCCAGGGAGGGTTGCTGAACAAAGAGACCTTGGAGTGCAGGTTCATAGCTCCTTGAAAGTGGAGTCACAGGTAGATAGGATAGTGAAGGAGGTATTTGGTATGCTTTCCTTTATTGGTCAGAGTTTTGAGTATATGTTGCGGCTGTAGGGGACATTGGTTAGGCCACTGTTGGAATATTACGTGCAATTCTGATCTCCTTTCTATCTGAACGATGTTGTGAAACTTGAAAGGGTTCAGAAAAGATTTACAAGGATGTTGCCAGGATTGGAGGATTTAAGCTATAGGGAGAGGTTGAATAGGCTACGGCTGTTTTCCCCGGAGAGTCAGAGGTTGAGGCTTGACTTATAGAGGTTTATAAAATCATGAGGGGCATGGATAGGATAAATAGACAAAGTCTTTTCCCTGAGTCCAGAACTAGAGGGCATAGGTTTAGGGTGAGAGGGGAAAGATATAAAAGAAACCTAACAGGCAACATTTTCACACAAGGGTGATACATGTATGGAATGAGCTGCCAGAGGAAGTGGTGGAGGCTGGTACAATTGCAACATTTAAAAGGCATCTGGATGGGTATATGAATAGGAAGCGTTTGGAGGGATATGGGCCGGGTGCTGACAGCTGGGACGAGATTGGGTTGGGGTATCTAGTCAGCATGGACAAGTTGGACCAAAGGGTCTGTTCCCATGCTGTACATCTCTATGCTGTTCCAGGATATAGATGCTACATGAAGGATCGAAAGTGGGGAAAGGGGGCAAAGTGGCGGTTTTGATTAGGGATAACATTATGGTTGTACTTAGGGATGACATTCCTGGGAATACATCCAGGCAAGTTATTTGGGTGGAACTGAGAAATAAGGAAGGGATGATCACCTTATTGCTATTGTACTATACACCCCCAGCAGTCAAGAGGAAATTGAGAATGATGGGGAGTTAACTTTCCAAACATAGTCTAGGACTACCCTAGTAGTAAGGGCTCGGATGGAAAGAAATTTGTTCAGTGTGTACAAGAAAATGTTTTGATTCAGTAGGTGGATGTACCTACTAGAGAAGGTGCAAAACATGACCTACTCTTGGGAAATAAGGCAGGGCAGGTTATGGGCATGCCAGTAGGGCAGCACTCCCCCCACCCCCTCCCCACACATATATATATGTCTATTGGGCGAATTTACATTTGCAGACTTTTATTTGCAGACACACTCTAGTTTGTTCAAAAAACACACAAGCTGTGGGCAATTAGTCCTACCAATCCCTACTTTGGAAATAGAACCAGTCTGACTCAATGTTGGGATATGGACAGACTCTCACCTCACACCCTTAATGCATTGTTTGAGCCGAGATGTCATTTTTTAAAAATATAAAACGTTATGTTATTTTGGAAATGTGACTTATAGAGTCATAGAGATATACAGCATAGAAACACGCTTCGGTCCAACCCGTCTATGCCGACCAGATATCCTAACCTAATCTACTCCCATTTACGAGCACTTGGACCACATCCCTCTAAACCGTTCCTATTCATATATCCATCCCGATGCCTTTTAAATGCTGTAATTGTACCAGCCTCCACTGCTTCCTCTGGCAGCTCATTCCATACACGCAACACTCTCTGCGTGAAAATGTTGCCTTGTAGGTCCCTTATAGATTTTTCCCCCCTGAACCTATGCTCTCTAGTTCTGGACTCCCCCATCTCAGGGAAAAGACCATGTCTGTTTATCCTATCCATGCCTCTCATGATTTTATAAACTTCTATAAGATCACCTCCTCAGCCACTGATGCTCCAGGGAAAACAGCCCCAGCCTATTCAGCATCTCCCTGTAGCTCAAATCGTCCAATCCTGGCAACAACCTTGTAAATCTTTTCTGAGCCCTTTCAAGTTTCACAACATCCTTCTGATAGGAAGGAGACCAAAATTGCACGGAATATTCCAAAAGTGGCCTAACCAAAGTCCTGTACAGCCACAACATGACCTCCCAACTCCAATATTCAATGCTCTGACCAGTAAGGAAAGCATACCAAATGCCTTCTCACGATCCTACCTACCTGCGACTCCACTTTCAAGGAACTATGAACCTGCACTCCAAGGTCTCTTTGTTCAGCAACACTCCCTAGGACCTTACCATTAAATGTATAAGTCTTGATTTGATTTGCTTTTCCAAAATGCAGCACCTCACCTTTATTTAAATTAAACTCCAGCTGCCACTCCTCAGCTTATTGGCCCATCTGATCAAGGTCCCATTGTAATCTGAGGTAATCTTTTTCGCTGTCCACTACATCTCCAATTTTGGGTGTCATCTGCAAACTTACTAACTATACCTCCTACGTTCACATCCAAGTTATTTATTTTACTGATGAAAAGCAGTGGACCCAGCACTAATCCTTGTGGTCACAGGCCTTTCAGTCTCAAAAGCAACCCTCCACCAGCGCCCTCTGTCTTCCACCTTCTGGGATTTACATATTAATGAATTGAAACCTGCAATCCCATTCTAAGTGATAAAAGACTTAGCAGCAATTGAGATTTGTTAAATACATCAGTTGTACGACATTTTGATCTTTAACTATAAATTCCATGTCCTATGATCCTGCCCCATCAGCAACCTAACGAAGGAGAGCGCTCTGAAAGCTTGTACTTCCAAACAAACCCATTTAGACTATAACCTGGTGGTGTGAGATTTTTAACTCTGTCAACCCTTGTCCAACACCGGCACCTCCACATCACGGGTATCAGAAACACAGCTACAGGTTATAAACAACAATGCAATAGTAATCCAACTGAGTACAAATGCTTAATGTTCCAACTGCTGATCTGCTATCTATCCAGAAAGAAGATCCGAGAGAGAATAAAGCCACCTGAAGTCTTAATAGTATCCTAATTCTTAAGATTATTCTGCAGGTCACTGAAGCACAGACATGATGTTATCAAGGTGCTGAAACATAAGTCTTATTTGACAAGGTGATAAGTTTTCAAAAGTTGGTTTTATTTTTCAAACAAATTTCGGAATGAAAGTCTACTAAACCTTAAGCAAAGTAGATTCAGGGTAACAATTAGGAAGGGATGAAAATAAAAGTTGGTGACAAATAGGAAATTGACCAGGATTCTTTAGAGAGGATGATGCATCTTAAAAACAATGGAATGCATTGTAGAAAATATTTAAGTGCCAAAAATATAACCAGTGAATTTTAACGACAAATACAAATATTTGCATCTTCCACATCTTATTTGTAGGTCCAAGCATCCAAATTTCAGGAGAAATTTCAGACTGCTTAATTCCCAGAGAAAAGTTAACAAACGCGTTTGAAAACTATAAACATTAAAAATATGCTAAATGAACAAACTATTTTGGAGTTTGAATGGATTTTCAAAAGCTATGGCCACCTCTCAATTAGTAAATTGAGAGATGGACTAGGGAATGGGAGCTGGATTTTAATGAAGTAGTATGTACTGTAATAGGAAAGATAAAACATGTTTGATGATGGGATGCAACTAACAATGATAGAAAATCAAAATGTATTTGTATATTATTTACCGGGAACATCTAGTTAACACAAAGTTCCGAGCAGCAGACAATTTATTAAGTGAGATGCTCATTTGGAGGGCCAGCACAGACACAATGGGCCAAATGACCTTTGCACTGTGTTGTAAAAAATTGAGAATCTGTGGAGAAATTTAACTAATACTAAATAAATTAGATCACTTTGATTCTGGATGAGGCTACATTTGTCCTTCTGCATTAACAAGCTATCTCCAAGAATTTGGAACATTTCTAAAGTTGTGAATGTCAGGAAACAAACATAAATTTCACCTAATACAGAATCCTGCCACAATAAAGGGCCTTATGTCAAATTTCAGCAATATATTAAATGCAAAGAAAAAATATAAAAGAATGTTTTATTTACAGAATTTACAAGCAGTCCACAGATTAATACATCTATGCAGTAATACTGTAATGTGCCTTCCAAACAAGGAAGATGTTGTAATGACTCTGGAATTAGTCATTCAGTAAACAACCAATACATATTTGTAACCATGTGAACAATGCTTTAACTGTAATTTACACATATATATAGTCTATCTATATGAGTGGTGCAACTGACCCAGTTGCTTTGTCAGGGACAAGATAAATTCAAATAATTTCTTGTGTATTGCCACACGTATTAGCTTTACCTGTGAAGTTTTACATAATTAACTTGTTAGTTACTTCCTGTTTGAGTTCCTCATCAACACTTTGAAACTGCTCTTAACAATACTGGTTAGGAATTCATAGTAGTGGCATAAAACAGCAGTACTGGATCAGCTGCCCATTATACACAGTGCTTGATGTTCAGTTCCATTAAATGCAATGGATGGCTTATCCAATATCTTTTTATGTCACTGCTTAAGATGAATTTCTCCCTCTTTTTGCCCAATTATCAGTCAGAATTTGCTACAGCTTTTTCATAAAACTTCTGAAGCTAATGTTCCAGAGAATGATGATCGTATATTGTCAATGTTGAAAGACTATTTCTTCATTCTCGCCTAGCTATGAAATCAATTACATACAACTATGAGATTTATCTCCAATCACAGTTGGAGCCTTGCACCACAACACAAGATCCTGGTTTTAGAATCCGTTTCTTCAACCCTTTAAGTCTTTTTTGATATATCAAATAAATCTTAATCATTTTTAAGATATGCTGTCTCAAATATCAATATTCTACAGCATGGGTTACAGTTGGGTCACTTAACAGTTGTAACAGGCTCACATTTTAATTTGTTCAAAATAATTGAGTTCCTAATTTTTTCTCCCATCTCGAGGTCAATATAAATATTACAGCCACATTAGGATGATTTTAAATAATAATTAATATACAAAACGTGAGATAATTATCTGCAAATGTGATTCTGAGCCCACATTAAAATACAGTCCAATTAACATTTCACATGGTTATAATGTTAACGAATGAAACATATATAACAGACTTTTAAAAAAGAAAGCTTCAAAAGAAATTTGAATAACTTCGCATTTAACACAAATGGATATCTATAAATCTCTACATTTTGTTTACAATTGCATTGAAAGAACACAAACACAAGTGCTAGTAATTTCACAAAAAGAAAACTTGTGTATCTCATTGTTGACATGTATGACATGCAAATAAATCTCAGTCCACAGCAATTTTATATAAATCAATCATTGAAAGTTTTAAAGTTGGGCTGTCATTGGAGATATCTGTTTCACATCCAAATTTGTACATTTCCTTCTGATCAGTCAAACATGCAGCAATCATTCTGAAACTTTAAAGGAACAGCACCTTCAAGAAACATTGAATTTGAACTATGAATATATTTGCTAGACAAGGCACATTCTTTAAAAATAAAATAAAATGAGGTAACAAAGACAAAGATCCTGACCTTCAGAAATGTTCACCAAACAACATGCAATCTACATCATTACACCCCTACTTAAACAGATTGAAGTCTAACAACGTTGTAAATTTATCACAGTGCAATTTTCTGAATAACTTTCTCTTGAAAGAAACAGTTGGTATCAGATTTAATACCCAACCATTTGTGTAACAATTTATACACAAAAATATCCAGCCCTGAACTTCATTTCATCCCATTACTGATATAATTTACATCCAAGAACTTAAAACTCACTGACAGTTTAGATGTCAATGAATTATTATAGTTTATCCTTTTCAATTAGACTAACTATATATTTGTATTTGTTCTGTTTCATTTGGGCTTTCAAATTTGTTTCCACTATTTATTGCTTCATTCTGATGTATTTAAAATTTATCTTAAGCAAAAATATATCATTCAAATCATACATCTTTTCAAAAAAAGGCAGTCTGGGAAATGCAATTATCAAAATATATCATAACCCATTAGTATTTTGGATTCTAAGTTTAATATTTAAAAAGTGATCCTGATTAAATACTTGGATGTTAAAGTGCAGTACTTTGAGGGTGTCATCTGTTTACTAAGCATCAATACCAAATTGTGGATTACTAAAATAAAGCACACATCTGCTACTCCTTTCTCTGCAAGAAAAATGAAAATGCAAATTATCTTTCCTACTTTGTAGTGTGTGCTCCAATAGGGCAAAAGCATCCTATATAACAAAGGAATCACTGAGATTCAAGGAGAAACTTATTGGTAATTCATCAATACTGTAAACAACTTTTGGATGAAACATGAACTTATTGTACAGTTAATGGAGTTATCATATATTGTGAAGAGTAAAGCAGCAGCTTTCTTTAATGCCTATGTATTTGCTAAGAAAGATTTTGTTACAACAAATCGGCCTGTAAAATTTTGGTATTTCCTACCAATAAAGGTTAATATTATAAAGTGATTAACCAGCCTTTTGTTTTCATATTCATATCATGAAAATAGTATTTTATAGGAGATCTCAGTGCAAAGAAAACTGGTAAAAGCAAACAATGTTTGTATAATTTAATGTCACTTCTCCTCCAATTCTGTGATTGTGTCATATCATTGAACATATCACATTATATAATGTACCAGCACCAATTAAATATGCAGCTATAAGGTTTTCTTTCATCATTCTTGTTCGTCCTCTTCCACTTCTGTGAAAATATCACTGAAGAAATATTCAGCAACTCTTGTTGGCTGCATCTGTTCTATATCTTGTTCCATTGCACAGCAGGCTTCCTCTGTGTAAGACTCCGACTCCCAACTTTGCAATGATGAGCTATACCTTACCTGAAGAAAGAATGGACATAAGTAATGACATGTGTTGCACTATAACTTAGTAGCTTTACTAGAAATGCTGACAATCTTGTGAAAACACTTCTTATGGATAGAGTGCAAAGCATGTAGAAGTATAAACATGTTCTCTCCAAGAAAACTGGAACACAATTTCCACACATAGTCATTGAGACGTACAGCTTGGAAACAGACCCTTGGTCCAACTCATCCATACCGACCAAACCCGAACCTAATCTAATCCCATTTGCCAGCACTTGGCCCAGGTCCCTCTAAACCCTTCCTATTCATATACCCATCCAGATGCCTTTTAAATGTTGTAATTGTACCAGCTTCCACCACTTCCTCTGGCAGTTCATTCCATACACATACCACCCTCTGTGAAAAAAAGTTCTCTCTTAAATCCCTTTTAACACATGGAGAGCTTCTGACTAGAATCAGACTTACAGGGAAATAAAGTAAAAGCATGCCATTTCCGAAATTAAGGGGGTGCATTTAAAATAAAGGGTCAATCACCCCAATTTCTTTTATTCAACTCTTTAAAATTGACAGAGGATGAAAAATCATCTGCTCACTTACATAGCAGACAATGGTCACTGGAAGATTCATACAACTTTCAAAGTAGTCAACCAAGGCATGAAATTCTTAATACTCTAGTTATTTTGGTGTTGAAAGGACTGCTTTTTTCCTGTTTGTATAGTAAGTAGACTGGGAGCAGAACAAGAAAAAGGGGAGGGAGAAATGTACTGACGGTTAAAAAGGACAGTGCTAATTGCTCCCTCCACACATTTTAACCAAGTCCTACTGCTCAATACAAGCCTTCAGCATGCCAGTTGTTTCTAAATAATATTTTGTAATGCTAAAACAAGATAATTTCAGATTATGCATCACTGAAACCTATGGTTGGGTACTTCTGAGAGCCATGCTTTCAACACGATTAAATATTTGGTGATTTAATTCTGCCAAGGGATGCACCAGTCCATTCAGTAAGTAGAATCAACCATCCCCATTCATTAGGTCACTCCCTATTGTGCGACATCTCAAATAACACTGTAGGATCTTCAGGAAATGTATGATGTGGACCTCAAGGAAACTGCATGCATATTTAAAGATAAAAGTTGGTTTGAAAAAAATCCTGCAACATTAGTTGCGTGTTTGCTGTGTGATAGAATGGAGGTTGAGAAACTATTGCTAGCAAGGAAACAAATCAATAATCTCAGATTTCAAAATCTTAACCCAGAGGGTTGTGGACACCCACTCATGAGAAGTACTGAAGACAGAGATCAATAGATTTTTGGAGATTAAGAGAATCAAGGCACATGGGGTTTGGGCGTGAAGGTGGAGTTGATTAAAACGTTCAGCATGATCTTGATGAAATTTGGAGCAGATTTCTCATGTCTTAGATTTAGAAAGAAAACTCTCAAATTTCATGTAAATAAAAGTGCTACAAAAACAACTGGTAAGTAAACAATTCCTTGTTAAAAGGGGGCTGAAAGGGATTGATTTAACATGCGATACACTGATGCAGTGCAAGGAACCACATGAGGAATGGCTTATTGAGTTTAACCTAGATATATGTGAAATGCTCCATTTTGGTAGGGCAAATCAGGCCAGGACTAACACACGTAATGGTAAGGTCCAGGGAGGTGTAACTGAACAAAGAGTCCTTGGAGTTCAGATTCATAGTTTCTTGAGAGTGGAGCCTGAAGGCGGCATTTGATACTCTTGCCTTATTGGTCAGTGCTGAGAGTGTGGGCTTCCTCATTCCTGATGAAGGGCTTTTGTTTGAAACATCAATTTCCTGCTCCTCGGATGCTGCCTGGCCTGCTGTGCTTGTCCAGCACCGCACTCTCAACTCTAATCTCCAGCATTTGCAGTCCTCACTTTCACCTTTCTTGGTGAATGCACTGAGTATAGGAGTTGGGAGGTTATGTTACAGCTGTACAGATATTTGGTTAGGCCGCTTTTGGAATATTGTGTGCAATTCTGGTATCCTTGGTGTTATTAAACTTGAAAGGGTTCAGAACTGATTTACAAGGATGTTCCCAGAGAGTTTGAGCTACAGGGAGACACTGAATAGGCTGGGGCTATTTTCTCTGGAGCATCAGAGACTGAGGAGTTGACCTGTATAGAGGTTTAAAAACATCATAAGGGACATGGATACAGTGAATAGTCAAGATCTTTTCCCTAGGGCAAGGGAGTCCAAAACTAGAGGGCATAGGTTTAAGGTGAGAGTGGAAAGATTTAAAAGGGACCAGAGGGCAATTTTCTCATGCAAATGGTGATACATGAATGGAATGAACTGCCAGAGAAAATGGTGGAGACTGGTACAGTTGCAACATTTAGAACATAGAACGTTACAGCACAATACAGGCCTTTCGGCCGTCAATATTGCGCCGATCTGTGAAAACAATCTGATGCCCATCTAACCTACACCATTCCATTATTATCCATTTGTATGTCCAATGCCCATTTAAATGCCCTTAATGTCGGTGAGTCTAATACAGTTGCAGGCAGGCCATTCCATGCCCCTACCACTCTGAGTGAAGAAACTACCCCTAATATCTGTCCTAAATCTATTACTCCTCAACTTAAAGCTATGTCCCTTCGTGTTAGCCTTCACCGTCGAGGAAAAAGGCTCTCACTGTCCACCCTATCTAACCCTCTGATTATCTTATACATCTAGATTAAGTCACTTCTCAACCTCCTTCTCTCCAACGAAAACAGCCTCAGTTCCCTCAGCCTTTCATTGTAAGACCTTCCTACCAGGCAACATCTTAGTAAATGTCCTCTGAACCCTTTCCAAAGCTTCCACATCGTTCCTATAATGTGGTGACCAGAACTACATGCAATACTCTAGGTGCGGCCATACCAGTGTCTTGTACAGCTGAAGCATGACCCCGTGGCTAAGAAACGCAATCGCCCAACCAATAAACGCCAACACACCATATGCCTTCTTAACAATCCTATCAACCTGGGTGGCAACTTTCAGGGATTTATGCAGCAGGACATCGAGATCTGGGCGGCACAGTGCATCAGCGGCAAGCACTACTGCCTCACAGTGCCAGAGACTCGGGTTTGATTCCAGCCTCGGGCGACTGTCTGTGGAGTTTGCACATTCTC
Source organism: Chiloscyllium plagiosum (assembly GCF_004010195.1). NCBI lineage: Eukaryota > Metazoa > Chordata > Chondrichthyes > Orectolobiformes > Hemiscylliidae > Chiloscyllium > Chiloscyllium plagiosum. The sequence goes on from NC_057711.1 coordinate 38,260,858, forward strand.
CCAGTGTCTGCGTGGGTTTCCTCCGGGTGCTCTGGTTTCTTCCCACAATCCAAAGATGTGCAGGTCAGGTGAACTGGCCATGCTAAATTGCCCATAGTGTTAGGTGCATTAGTCAGGGGTAAATATAGGGTAGGGCAATGGGTCTGAGTGGGTTACTCTTTGCAGGGTTGGTATGGACTAGTTGGGAGAGAAGGAGGTTGAGAAGTGACTTAATCTAGATGTATAAGATAACCAGAGGGTTAGTATGGACTGTAGGGAATCTAATTTCTCTGTTCACCTGCACTGCCAAGAATTTTACCATTAGCCCAGTAGTCTGCATTCCTGTTACTTCTTCCGAAGTGAACTACATCACACTTTTTCCTCATTAAACTCCATTTTCTACTTCTCAGCCCAGCTCTGCATCTTAACTATGTCCCTCTGTAATCCACAACATCTTTTGGCACTAGATTAGATTAGATTAGATTCCCTAGTGTGGAAACAGGCCCTTCAGCCCAACAAGTCCACAGTGACCCTCCGAAGAACAACCCACCCAGACCCATTCCCCTCCATTTACCCCTGACTAATGCACCTAACACTACGGGCAATTTAGCATGGCCAATTCACAGTCTTTGGACTGTGGGAGAACCCGCAGGAAACTCACGCAGACACGGGGAGAATGTGCAAACTCCACACAGACAGTCACCCGAGTCTGGAATCCAATCTGGGACTTTGGTGCTGTGAGGCAGCAGTGCTAACCACTGAGCCACCGTGCCGCCAGACTACCTACTCTGCCTACCTTAGTGTCATCGCAAATGTCCTAACCCATCCTTCTACACCCAAAAATGACAAAGAGCAGTGGCCTCAAAACAGATCCTTGCGGCACACCACTGGTAACTGAGCTCCAGGATGAACATTTCCCATCAACCACCACCCTCTGTCTTCTTTCAGCTAGCCAATCTTTGATCCAAACCATTAAATCACCTTCAATCCAGAAACTCCGTATTTTGTGCAATAGCCTACCGTGTGGAACCTTATCAAACCTTAGTGAAGTCCATACACACCACATTAACCGCTTTATCTTCATCCAAATGTTTTGTCACCTTCTCGAAGAACTCAATAAGGCTAGTGAGGTACAACTTATCCTTCACAAAACCGTGTTGATTATCCCTAATCACAATATTCCTTTCCAGATCATAAATCCTATCTCTCATAAGCTTTTCCAACACCTTAGCCACAACCGAAGTAAGGCTTACTGGCTTATAATTACCAAGGTTGTCCTGACTCCCCTTTGTAAACAAGGGATCAACATTTGCTAACCTCCAGTCTTCTGGCCCTACTCCTGTCGACAATGATGTCATAAAGATCGAAGCCAAAGACTCTGCAATCTCTTCCCCGGCTTTCCAGGGAATCTGACAATAAATCCTATCCAGCCCCAGGGTCGTATCTATTTTCAGATTTCACAAAATTGCTAAAACCTCCTCTTTGTCAACCCCAATCCCATCTAATCTTGTAGCCTGTATCTCCATATTCTCACTAACATTGCCCTTTTCTAATGTGAATATTGATGAAAAGTGTTCATTAAGTGCTTCCCCCATGTCCTCAGATTCCACACAAAACTTTCCACTACTATCTTTGATTGGCTCTAATCTTACTCTAGTCATTCTTTTATTCCTGATACACCTATAGAAAGCCTGAAGGTTTTCCTTGATCCTATCTGCCAACAACTTAGAACATAGAACATAGAACATAGAAGAATACAGCGCAGTACAGGCCCTTGGGCCCTCGATGTTGCGCCGATCCAAGCCCACCTAAACTACACTAACCCACTATCCTCCATATACCTATCCAATGCCCTCTTAAATGCCCATAAAGAGGGAGAGTCCACCACTGTTACTGGCAGGGCATTCCATGAACTAACGACTCGCTGAGTGAAGAACCTACCCCGAACATCAGTCCTATATCTACCCCCCCTTAATTTAAAGCTATGCCCCCTTGTAATACCCGACTCAATACGCGGGAAAAGGTTCATACTGTCGACCCTATCTAACCCCCTAATCATCTTGTACACCTCAATCAAGTCACCCCTAAACCTTCTTTTCTCTAGTGAAAACAGCCCCAAGTGCCTCAGTCTCTCCTCATACGATTTTCCTTCCATACCAGGCAACATCCTGGTAAACCTCCTCTGCACCCGTTCCAATGCCTCCACATCCTTCCTATAGTATGGCGACCAAAACTGCACACAATATTCCAGATGCGGCCGTACCAGAGTCTTATACAACTGCATCATGACCTCAGGACTCCGGAACTCAATTCCTCTACCAATAAAAGCCAGTACGCCATATGCCTTCCTCACCGCACTCATGGCCCCTCCTGGCTCTTCTTAGCCCTCTCTTTAGATCTTTTCTGGTCAACTTATAACTCTCAAGTGCCCTAACTGAGCCTTCATACTTCTCTCTCACATAAGCCTTCTTCTTCTTCTTGACAAGAGCTTCAACTTCTTTCATAAAAGATGGGTCCCTCTCTTAACAGCTACCTCCTTGCCTGATAGGTATATACTTATCAAGGACCTGCAGTAGCTGTTCCGTGAATAAGCTCCACATTTCAAGTTTGTCCATCCCCTGCAGTTTCCTTCCCCATCCTATGTATCCTAAATCTTGCCTAATCGCATCATTATTGCCTTTTCCCCAATTATACCTCTTTCCCTGCAGTATATACCTATCCCTGCCCATTGCTATTGTAAATATAACTGAATTATGGTCACTATCGCCAAAGTGCTCACCTACCTCCAAATCTAACACCTGGCTGGGTTCATTCCCCAGTATTAAATCCAACATGGCATCTCCCCTTGTTGGCCTGTCTACAAAGTGTGTCCTGCACACCTGAAAACTGACCCATCTAAACTACTTGAACTACAGTATTCCCTGTCAACAGTGGGGAAGTTAAAGACCCCATTACAACTACCCTGTTACTCGCGTTCCTTTTGAGAATCACTTTTGTCGTCTTTTCCTCTACTCCCCTGAAACAATTCGGAGGCCTATAGAAAACACTCAGAAAATTTAAAAGGCATCTGGATGGGTGTATGAATAGGAAGGTTTGAGGGGGATATGGGCCAAATGCTGACAAACAGGACTAGATTAACTTAGGATATCTGATCAGCATAGATGAGTTAGACTGAATTGTCTGCTTTTGTGCTGAACATCTTTCCAACTCTACTCTTTTTCTCAATATATATTTGTCTAGTTTCAAATTTCATGTTAGTTGTTCTTTCAGCCATTCTATGCTGCTTTTTTGAAATTATCTGATTTTCTGGCCTACCGTTAATCTTCACTGTATACTTTTTCCCTCAATTTGATACCATTCTTAACTGTCTTAGCTAACCACAAATACTTATCTCCAACCAAACTGACTCTTATGAACCAAGATCATTTCTCACTACCATACTGATCTCAGCAGTTATTAACAGAGCTACTTTACTTACTTCTTCATTAATGCTGTCCTTCTGAAATGTCAAATATCCTTGGATATTTATTTTCCAGCACAGCTCATCCTGCCACCACATCTCTGTAACACTGATCATAGTATGCTCATTTATTTCTATACATTCTATAATTATTTTCTATAAAAGTTGCTTTATTCAGATATTGAGCTTGATATGTCCTTTTACCATTTTTTCACTGTAGCGACCTGCTAGGTTAGTGAACAGTTGCACTTATACGGTCTCTCCCTTGCTGTCACACTCGGGTTATCATTACAATAACGCCAGCCCCCACCCTCCCCAAATTTAGTTTATGTAGATTAATTATATTGATAATATTAACAAAGTCATATGAAGAGCTCAGAGTGGGAAAAAAAAAAGAAAAACAGAATGGTAACTTACTTCAGTTGGGGCACTTTGGCTGTCAGGTTGGTGCCCACCTGCCTTTTCAAATGATTTCCTTTTTGCAGCAGGTAAAGTACTTGTTTCTGTTTCCTCAGGATTTTCCTCAGATGGGGTTGGTCTTTTTCTAGCAAACTTTGGAAGACTCACGCAGGGTTTCAGAAATGTTGTCCTTTGAGGTTTGGTTGTGCTTTCACTCTCAGAGGGTTTTTTAGATATAAACGATAAAAATCCTCGCGGTTTACGTGCAGGTCTATTGAAAACCAAGAAGTTCATTATTAAAGATAAATAATTTGATTTCTTCCATTGGATTGTGGGAAGACAGAAGATTAATATTCTGCATTAAAATTCTATAAATTATGCAAATTGAATGAATATTAAGTAAAACATCTAAAGTTAAATAAAACTTTGCAGTTAATTTTATATATAAGCTAAAAAGTTCAGTAGTTCTAATTTGAGTCAGATTTCCAACGTTACCGACAACTAAAGTTCAGATCAGTTTAAAAAAAAGTGGTGATGTAAGTTACTAAATTACACGATAGAGAAAAGATAGTCTCCAAATGAGAACAGTTGTGAATAATTGGTTGATCAATGAGACATCTTGGAAATTATTTAGCAAAAGGCCTTCATTAATATGAACACAACAAGTCAAAGGAAGGAGGTCAATCACAGACTATAGTTCATGGTCTCTCATCAGTAAATTGAAACAATCTTTTCTCTTCATTTCTCATCTTCATGCCAATTCCAATGTATCTAAAGCATGGATTTCCTGTGTGTCAACCATAATCTTTCACAATACATGCGATGCAAAACAGCAATTTAGTCTATAAATAAAACCCTGTGAACCATTAAGCATGGCCAGAGCATAGAAAAAAGATTGCAGTGTGTATTATTTGATCTAAATAAATAATCAGAAATAATAAACCCATGTCAGGATTCATTGAATAAAAATAAAAGCTTCTGTTTAAAGCAAAAATTGTCTTTGAAACAACAAACATTGTACTCATAAATGGAAACCTTACAAGTTGAAAGAATTTGCGAATGGAGAATCAGATGGATGATCAAGTCAGGTACCATAGGGAACCATACCAATTTTAAATGACATCTAACGAAACTCACGGTACTGTTCACATTAAGTCAAAGAATTTTAATTTTTGAAAAAATTCAATAAGTTCACTGCAGAAGCAGATATTGACCAAATGACAAGTTTCCACTTAATCTTCAGTTAAACAGAAGGGAGGAGAGAACGGTGAAGTTGCTCATGTCCAAGAACTTAGGCTAGGAATTAGCATCTCTAGGCTAGAAGTCAAAACAATTAAACAATTGATTTTCACTAGCAGAACTGCTTATGAAAACTTGGCAACACCACCAGCATTAGGCTAATCTCTAAGTCACACACCATCTTGACTGGGAATTATAATCACTTTTTCTTCTGTGTCAAAATTCTGGAACTCTCTTCCTAACAGAGCTAGTGAGTGTCCCTACACCTGAAGGACTGTAGTGGTTCAAGGAAATTGCCCACTGTTACATTCTTCAGGATAATTAGGGATAGGCAGCAAATGCTGCCCACTTCACAGAAGAATAAAATGAGGTCCAATCTCAGGGTAAACATTACTTCTCATAACTATGGAAACGTCAAAGAGATCAAAAACAGTCACAAAAGAAAGCAAAAAATGTGGTATAAATCAAGACATAGGGCAAAAGCACTGGCAACTGTACAAGACATTGGTATGGCCACATTCAGAGGACTGTGTACAATTCTGGTTACACTGCTACGGGAAGGATGTTAATAAACTGGAACGGGTGCAAACAAGATTTACCCGATATTACTGAGGCTGGAAGGTTTGAGTATAAGGAGAGGCTGAATAGGCTGGGGCTTCTTTCCCTGGAGCACAGGCTGAGGGGTGGTGTTGTGTAGATTTATAAAATCATGAAGGACATAGATAAGTGAATAGCCAAGGTCTTTTCCCCAAGGTAAGAGAGTCCAAAATTAGAGGAGATAGATTTAAGGTGGGGGTAAAGATTTAAAAAGGGACCTGACAGGCAAAGTTTTTACAGAGACTGGTGTGTATGTGGAACGAGCTGGCAGAGGAAGTGGTAGAGATACATACAATTATAGCATTTAAAAGACATTTGGACAGACACATGGAAAGAAAGGCTTTACAGGGACATGGCCAAACATAGGAAAATCAGACCAGTTCAGTTTAAGAGACCTGGTCAGCATGGGCGAGTTGGGCTGAAGGGCCTGTTTCCAAGCTGCATGACACTCTGACTTTGCAACTAGGTCAGACAACCACAGACAGACAAACAGAGAGAACAGCACAAAGAAAAATGATTGGATACAACATGATCATGCTTATCCATACACTGGAAAGAATGTTCAAAAGGAAGAGGAAGACATTAATCTTACTCAAGCCAAGGAGGGAGACCAGGATATGGACAGACAGAACCATACTATATCAAATATCACACAGAATGGTACAGCACTTCCATGAATGACAGAGGACAATCCCCCCACATGGGGGTCAAGTGAACCAAGTTGTGGCAGAATTTCAATTCAGCTTAGCCTGAGACATTTGGACATAGTGATAGCCAAGGTGGTGAACAGACTGTGATAAAGTTGCTAATGATAATAACAACAACATGCTGAAATTATGTAAACCAAGAAAGAAAACACTTGGGAGAAGGCACAAAAAACAATTATGCAAATGCTGTAGTAACTGACCATTTTACCCTGATATTAGAGGGGTAGAAAGAAAATTTAATAAGAGACTTGCAAGTGAAGAACATGCGTTAGACACTATACGAGAGCACTATATTCAGTAATCTAGAAATAAATAAGTCTATAAAGAGTGTTACAGTCCTTAAGATGTGAGCAGTCCTTACTCTATGGTAGAGAAACTCAGGATGTTAGAGATTAAGAGTGGCAGCTTTGTGAAAAGGGATCAGTCTCAAGGATAGCCTCATAGACATCCACATCCAGAAACCAAAAGGTAGAAGATATCAAAGCAATATTTTCCCAATTTTACCTTGTTAGACTTGTACTAGAAGTTGAAGCTTTTTCTTGCGTACTACTTTCAGATTGTTCTGCTGTCATTCCCATATCTGTATCCACCACTGCACCCGCATGTATGTCTGCTGCTCGAGTCTGTGTAGAATGTCCTGCTTCAGTGGTAGCTGCATGTTCTTGTCCGTCAGTTTGATCCTGATTGTGGAATGCAGATTCTGGCTTTTGTTGTGAAAAGTTCATATCAACTGACAAACTACATGCTCCTTCAGCATGTAAAATATTTCCAGAAGGTGAATTTTTTGGAGTTTTTGGAAGTTTCAGAGCATTTTTATTTTTGCTCGTATCAAGAGTACAAGTAGCTCTCTTTGTAGGAATATTTGGTTTCACTGTGAGTTTTCCTGCAAAGAATAAAGACCCAAGGTAAATAGGAAATAATCAAATTTTAAACAATGGATCGAAATCACAAGAACTATGCTTCCTAAACCATGCAGAACATCGCATACCAGCTACACACTTAAAATGTCACCAAACTGATAATTACATTAATTACATATGCACTCTGGTAGAGAAATCAATAAAACCCCATGAATAAAAGGTGTGACACCAAAGCAGTTAAATTATCAAATAAATTTCAGAAAGTGCAAAAAAATCCAGTTTGAATTTCTGAACAAACTGATCTCAATAACACTGTTAGTTATGACGAGTTAACACAAACTCAAGATTAGTGAGTGGGACTAAGTTGACAGAAGCACAAAGAAAAATGATTGGATACAACAGTGTGATTCTCCAACTGTTCAACAAAATATAGTGGAAACAACCAGGATTAAGCCTGTTCTCAAGTCCATTGTTGCACCAATTGGACAAGTTAGTTGAGTAAATCCACTTCTGCAAGTGTTCAGCATGCAGAAATACTTTAAAAATAATTCATTGTGAAATTAGCTAAGTACCTCTTCTTATCTGTGAAATAGACTTTTTTATTTCTTTAACTGAAACAGAATGTGTCTCAGTCGCTGCTTCAACAGGAACAGGATTGCCAACACTCTCCAGGGGGGTAGATGTGAAGCCTTCTGTGGATTCCAATTGAAGATTCATTTCTTCAGCACCTATGAAGAACAAATCAGAACACTTTCAAAATAGGCCATACCTGGTTAAACAAAAACAACAAACATGAACACAGTTGTCAGCAAGATATGGAGGTTATCACTTAAAAAAACATAGAATCCCTACAGTGTGGAAACAGGCCCTTTGGCCCAATAAGTCCACACTGACCCTCCGAAGGGTAACCCACCCAGACCCATTCCCCCTATCTTATATTTACCATTGACTAATTCACCTAACCTGCACATCTTTGGACTGTAGAAGGAAATCAGAGCACCCAGTGGGGGCCCACACAGACACGAGAAGAATGTGCAAACACAGTCGCCCGAGGCTGGAAGCGAACCCAGGTCCCTGAAACTGTGAGGCAGCAGTGCAAATATGAATCCTCAGCTTTCAAATCGTAGCTACTCTCCTGGGCAGAGTGGGGACTGAACGCACAACCTTAGCATTATTAGCAGCAAGCTCTAATCATCTGAGCTAACCAATCTACATAACTGGGTACAATTTCTGCTTTGAATACAAATAATGGGACGCAAATTGTGTTTGGTCAAATGAAAAACATTTTAGATAGATGAAACATAGGGCATGATTTAACCAGAATATGAAGAGTCTAGATTTAGCAGCGAGACACAAAGTTAGGCGCAGGGCGGAAGAAAATCATGTGCCAGCGTTCCACCTTCTTACTGACTTTTACCCAAGTTCATGTTCATTAATCTAAACAGGGTTATACATTATAAAGTGATTCAAACATTTGCTAAAATATTCAATAAGTTTTTTCGAGAAATGAAATCTAGTCAATGCTTTCAAATATTTTCACACGATTCTGAGAAATAAGGTTATGATGTTCAATCACAAAGAACCAATTATGACAATCATACTTCCTTTCCAATTTGTAACAGCAGGAAGGCAACATGAAAATATGAAAATTATTACCAACATGTAAAAATACTGCCATTATACTTCAAGTAAGAAAATTGACTTACCAGAATTTATCATACCACTTCTTATAGCTGCTGGACATTCCTATATAAAAGACATAAAAGAGTTATCAAACTCGATGAAAGAAATACAGGACAAAAGATTAATAGGAAGTAACTAATGTGTTGTAGCACTTGATATCTTGCAGAAAGGAACTTATTTCTTGCTCATCAATTCTGAAGAATGGTAACTTTTTTCCAATTTGCCAAGAAGTTAATCAATACAAGTTCAGTATTCTGGAGTGTTGTACATGATTTTTTAAATTCCTTTACCAAAGTAAGTAAACAGTCCCTTCTTGGTATGGAAGCACTATGGAAAAAGAACTTGTAGCTACCTACTTGCTGTTTAGTTACTCAAGTTAACATTGCTATGCTCTTACACATTAATCATGCCAAGCACTGAAGCTCAATTCTCTAGTCTCAAATTCACCACACTTGGATCAGGAATTGTGTTGTGCAGGTTATGGCATCCCACACACTGGTGTGGGTGGGTGCAGGCGGCAGGTGGTTTGATAGTGTTTGCAGAGAGAGACAAAGAAAAAGGAAAGCCCACGCTTTCTTGAGCGGGACAAGGCAGCAAAAGGTTGGGAATGATGCAGCAATCAGCAACCATCCAAAACATTGTACTTTGGCAACTACTTGTGATGTTACTGATAGGAGCATCACAGACACTGCATTTGCATGTTTCAAGAGTTATACCCACACACAGTCATGGCAACACCAAATCCAGTCATTAAAAAAAGGTCATTAATGTGGGTGGTGACACACAGAGAAGTGGTTGTATTACATGAAGCCAAACACACACACACACACACACACACACACAGCAGCAAAGGCACAAGTCTAGGAAGAGGAGAATAACTACCAATTAAAACATCTGGAATACGTTTACCCAAGCACAGTACACTGAACACCAGTAGCTCTACTTCACACACTCCATCTGTGAACCACAGTACAAATCAGTCTTCCTTTCAAGTCTTCAGAGTCAAAATACAGTGAGCAAGAAAAAAAGTGTACCTCAAGTGAAGTAAATATGGCTAATTTTGATGGAGCAGTCCCTTCATTTAATTGAACCCTTTCTGTTGCTTCCTCATTGATTGATATCGTTGCTGGACTCTTTTTAATAGGAGGATCTTGTTCATCATCAAAAGCGGGAGCTTTTCTTTTCCTTTTCATCTGTCCTAAATTTGATCTTGGCACATTTGAGCTCCATTGTTGTTGTGTACTTTCTGTACATCGCACAGCTTCTGACACACTAGATACTGTGGGTGCCTCCACTGGTGGTTCAGGGCTGCATGCAGGTGCATAACTGTTAAAATAAGATCTCTTACTTTAAATATATATTTTTGGTACAATATTTGTATTATAAACATGGCCATTTTAAGGATTCTGCACATTTGGATCAAAGATGTTTAAAGTGCATGACAAAACAAGTTAACATTTCAGGTTGATGAAAATTCAGCTTATCTTCCTGAAAGACTAATTCACTTTTCGTCTCAAAAAATGCTACCAGCTCTCTCCAAAAATGTTTCTGTAGTTTTTAATTTCAGATTTCTAATATCCACAGCATTATGCTTTTAAAGCACAATGCAAATGAAAACCATTGAAAATTCACCATATCTACATGAGCTCTTGACTGGACCAATCAAAACCTAATCCAAAAACAAAAAACAGAAGTTGCCGGGAAAACTCGGCAGGTCTGGCAGCATCTGTGGAGAGAAAGTAGAATTAATGTTTCGGGTCCAGTGACCCTTCTGAGACCTGCTGAGTTTACAAAGCAAATTTTGTTTTTGTTTTTGACTTCCACTATCTGCAGTTCTTTGTTTTGTTCTTCAAAAACTCATTTCATTGTCTTTTATTTTTCTCTTAGTGCTACATAGGTAGTTTTCCTCAGTGGCTGCATGCTTAACTGGAAGCTGCTTGACAGCCCAGACTTATTTTGCAAAGGATACTGACAATCTAGAGGCAGAAAAAAAATCTTTAACCCACCCGTCTCAGCCAAACATTGCATCAACTGAAAGTGCAGCACCTCCTGAGAAGTCACCAAGCTTTCTGTCTTTGGGGATCAGATATTATAGTAATTAATGCAAACATTAATTACATTGATATATTGCTGCTAATACAATCAAACTTTGATATTAAAATTTGGGATTTAGCCAAACATACATTAATGCCAATAATAGCTTTTCCACTCCTCTAAGCTTAGGAAATCAAGCAAAACACCAAACTGGAAAATAAATTGGAAATAAATAAACCAGCCTTTGTGAATGTGACGGCCAGGAAGTATAGTTACATATATACATTCCAGCTGTTACCAGCTCAAGCAGCTATTCACCTTTTTCTATTAATTAAGTCAGAAGTCACACAACACCAGATTATAGCCCAACAGGTTTATTTGAAAAAAACAAGCTTTCGGGGCGCTGCTCCTTCATCAGGTAGCTAGTGGGGCAGGATACATAGGGGACAGAACTGATGTGATGTATCTACTTTGGAAATAACGACAGTCTGACTTCAGGTTGGGACAAGACAGACTCTAACTTCACACCTTTAACGCACTGTCTGAGCGGAGATGTCACTTTTTTATTATATACTGATAAAAGCTTAAGTTATCTCAGGGCAGTAAATTCTGGCAGTTACAGATTAATCAATCAAAACTGCATCATCATTCTAGGTGATTATAGACTTAACAGCCATCTAAGTTTGTCTAATAATCACATCAGTTGTATAACACTGATGTTTTCCTTATAAATTCTGTGCCCTATTTATCCTGCCCTACGAGCTACCTGATGAACTAGCAACCCTACAAACGCTTGCATTTTCAAATAAACCTGTTGGAATATAACCTGGTGTCATGTGACTTCTGACTTTGTCCACCCCAGTCCAACACCAGCACTTTCACATCAATTGTTAAAGACAGTGGTTTGAATCTGAATAATTTATTCAACTCAAGCCATCTTCAGTATTAGTATGAATGTTGTTCAGGGCCTTGGAGTACTGCATAGGTTTTTATCTCCTTATTCGAAAAGGATGTAATTACATTACAGGCAGTTCAGAGAAAGTACGTTGCATTTACTCTTAGGATGAAGATGTTACCTTATAAAATAGAAATTGTACAGGTTGACTATACCCAGCAGAGTTAAAAAGAATAAGAAGTGATCTTACGTATAAAATCCTGAGGAGACTCGATATAGTGTGTACCAGGGCAATGCTTTCATTTATTTACAAGACTAGAACAAAGGGATCCAGTTTTGATTTTAAAAAAAAAAGAGGTCTTCCATTCATGACAGAGACAGGTTACATCTCAATCCTGAAAATAAAGGGCTTACCTTGCTGTTTCAGTAACCTCAGCATTTTCTGTTGGCAAGGGAAGGACTGATTCAGCAATCGTCAAGGTGCCTTCTGAAACAGGAGTGAAGGAAGCAGAAGAAGCACCATAATCCACTAAGGAGTAGGCTGGTATCTCAACTAGGGTTAATACAAATGTCTCTTCATTTGGATTTCCCATTGCCATCATGTGCTCTAAAACAAAAGTAACAACAGGGTCACAGAATTACAATTGAAAGTGCAAAACAAAGCCTGGATTAATTTGAAATTGACCTATCTACAGTTTTTGAAAAAGGCCACAAGATAAATATTATTGGTACAGTTACAGTGCTACATACCTGTCAATCCTCCAGGCCTGCCTACAGGCAAAATAGTAAAACTTCACTATTTGCTATCCTGATCCACTTAGTAATTACCATGAGTACTTGGCTAAAAGCACAGGCTGCTTTGAGAAAACTTAAGATAATGCATTTGTCTACCTAATAGCACAAATTAACTCCTCCATGAAAAATACTTCATACTTGTCTTGTTTCAGTTGTTAATGAATACTTCACATATTAGCCACCTAGGATTAAGCTTTGAATGAATACTGGATCAAATTTGACAGAATTCACAAAATTTCTGAAATTCCAGTAATTAAACACTTTTACTAATTGACAAATCATTAATTCATCTTCTTCAACTATTCATCTTCACAAAGTCTTCAGCAATTGCATCAAACGTCAACATCTAATGAAGTAATAAGCATAGGATGTCTAAAACACATTAGGGGCAAAATTAGGCATGCAGATTTCCAAAATGTGCTGCTGGTAAATGAAGCAGCAAAGTTGAAGCATATTTTTGTAAAATTGATCCTATTCTTGAAAAAAGCTTAGCAGGAAGAAAAAGCAAACTATATTATTAGACACTGATAGTCAAGGAATGGCACTTAGTTCATCCATACAGAATGAGCTTAATGTCTCTTTATTGTAGAATCAAGTTGATTCTTCAATGATTCAAGGGCTTTGTCTCCATAATTTTATGTTTTTAACTTTGACTATTTTGAAACTATTGCTTACACTCGATTTCTGAGTTAATTTAAGTGATTTTAATCAGGCCCCACAACGGTTTTCTGATTTTAATTGTCTATGGTGATCAGCCTAGATTTCAATACTTCAACAGGGGAATGGAGTTGGATGTAAGGATTATAAGATGAAATGTATTATAATTACATGGAACAAATAGGATAGACCAATATTTATCTGTTGTACACTCATAATATTGCAAACTTTTCCTGTGTGTACTCTGAACTCTCCAGAATCACCTCTCAAATATTTCCTTACAAAGCAAAAACCACTCTTTCCACCTGGCTCACAACTCTAACAGGGATGGCTGGTTGAGATTTGTATAAATGCCACACAAAGAGCATATGTGCATAAACAGAAAGCCAACATTACTGGTAAGCAACAGAAATCAGAAGCACAAAGACGTGCTGTGGGAAATTTAGAAACATTTTTAAAATTTATAATTTTTTAAAATGAAAACTAATGCAAAGCATTCCAAGTTGTCCTTTTTGGCACTGAACAAAATGATGCCTGGTTCCTAGTGCTGTACTTCTCCAATTTCCATCCCAGTGGCAGAGGTATGCTTGCTTACTGCCAATTCCAGCACTGTTCTTTGTTGCTACTCCCATCAGTTCTGCTTTTTCAGCCAAAACCTCTGCCTCTCTTGTCCCCAATATCCCAGAACCCTCACTGTTGCTGATATCACTGTGCTCGGAACATAATGATGTCAGTGGCATGTGCACAAACACTTCCTGTGGCCTCTCCAGGAATGAGGAAAGTGTCCCCAGCAGGCTAAGATAAAAGGTAGGGAGGAGGGACTGCATGTCCTTGGTGGAGTGGAAGGGAGGGGGAGTTGAAACGTTGAGCCCCGGGGTGGTTGGTCTGGGTGTCCCAGAGGTGTTCCCAGAGGTGTTCCCTGAAACGTTCCGCAAGTAGGCGGCCTGTCTCCCCAATATAGAGGAGGCCACATTGGGTGCAGCGGATGCAGTAAATGATGTGTGTGGAGGTGCAGGTGAATTTGTGGCAGATATGGAAGGATCCCTTGGGGCCTTGGAGGGAAGTAAGGGGGGAGGTATGGGTGCAAGTTTTGCATTTCTTGCAGTTGCAGGGGAAGGTGCCGGGAGTGGAGGTTGGGTTGGTGGGGGGTGTGGACCTGACGAGGGAGTGACGGAGGGAGTGGTCTTTTCGGAACGCTGATAGGGGAAGGGAGGAAAATATATTCCTGGTGGTGGGGTCAGTTTGGAGGTGGCGGAAATGACGATGGATGATAAGATGTATATTGAGGTTGGTGGGGTGGTAGGTGAGGACCAGGTCCTTGGACTCCTCCATCGCCAGACCATAGCAACACGATGGTTGGAGGAAGAGCGCCTCATCTTCCGCCTAGGAACCCTCCAACCACAAGGGATGAACTCGGATTTCTCCAGTTTCCTCATTTCCCCTCCCCCCACCTTGTCTCAGTCAAATCCCTCGAACTCAGCACCGCCTTCCTAACCTGCAATCTTCTTCCTGACCTCTCTGCCCCCACCCCCACTCCGGCCTATCACCCTCACCTTGACCTCCTTCCACCTATCGCCTTTCCAACGCCCCTCCCCCAAGTCCCTCCTCCCTACCTTTTATCTTAGCCTGCAGAACACACTTTCCTCATTCCTGAAGAAGGGCTCATGCCCAAAACGTTGATTCTCCTGCTCCTTGGATGCTGCCTGACCTGCTGCGCTTTTCCAGCAACACATTTTCAGCTACCCAGAGGTAGTGTCAGCCTAGATTATTTATGTTCAAATCATGAGTGGAGCTGAAATGATCAACCAGTTCAGAGACAAATGATAGCTGACCATTCAATCTCCAATTTAAGCATCCAAAAAACACGTATTATATCAATCAAAGAATGTATTCCTAGTTATCAGTTAAAGGTGCAATGCTGGAAGTTTAGATACCATTTACATATCAGGAAGGAATACATAAGATGTAATATAAACTCCTTACTAACAGGTGTTGCAGTACAGTTATCATATAACTAGACTCGTAATCCAGGGAATGAGAAATTAAACTCCAGGCAGCAGTTTGAAAAAAAATTCAACTTTTCTTTGAAGTGCTCAGTAAACCACTCAGTAAGTAACAAACTGCTACAGTATATATGTTACAGTTGAGCAGCTTTGTAGAGCTATGAGAGATAAGCAATAAATACCAGCCTTGCTGGTGACATTTAATCATAATTATGATTTATTTTAAACAAAAATTGTAACCCACTGACAGTAAACTTTTTCCCTCCATTTTTAATTTCAAGCAGTAAACTTACAAGAGTGAAAATGGAAAATTAATTTTTAAAAAGCATGCAAACTTACCTAAGTTTTCCTCCGAAGTGTTCAACGTCTCCTGGTGTTCTGAAGTTTGAGCTTCTGTGATATTAATCTGTAAACATCATTTAAAAGTGAGTTTGAAACGATATAAAGCAATTCATTCTTCCCCTCTTTAATGGTAGGTGTTGATTGCAGTAAACAAAACAAATTTGCATATTTTTGCACCCCTAACAAAATTTTGCCTGGAAAGGAGGATAATCCAAGCTTGTCATTACTCCTCAGGACAAAAGCAAACATCTACAGTGAAGGTTCTATTTTTTCATCAGTTGCGTTTGAACTTATTAAGTCTGCATAAAAGTGCTGCTAAGGTCAGACTGCAGATTGCACTCCTCAAAGAATTTGTTATTCTTTCTATTTCCTTTTAGTCAACTTCAAGCAGATATACATTCAAATACATTCAGTACAGAATGGCTCAATGAGTTTGTAACACCAAAACTACACTAAATCTACATTTGTCTCACTTCCAGCACTAGGCACATTGACTTGAATGTTATGACATTTTAAGTGCTTATCCAAGTATCTTTTAAAGGTTGTAGGGTTACCCACCTCAACTACCCTCCCAAGCAGTGTACTCGAGACCATCACCACCCTCTGGGTGAAAAAGGTTTTCCTCAAATCCCCTCTAAACCTCCTGCCTTTCACTTGAAAAGTGTGCCCCTTGTTACTGACCCTTAAACTAAGGGTAATTACTGTTTTCTATTCATACTGTGCCCGCCCCTCATAATTGTATACAGTTCTCTCAAATCCTCCCTCAATCTTCTCGACTCCACAGAAAACAACCTGAGTTTATCCTGCCTCTATACATAGCTGAAGTATTCCATCCCAGGCAACATCCTGATGAATCGCTTCTGCATTCCTTCCAGTGCAATCATATTCTTTCAATAGTGTAGTGACATAGTACCCTAGGCTGTGGCTGAAACAAATTCTTGTATAGCTCCAATGTAACCTTCCTGGTCTTATAATCTATATGTCAACTGATAAAAGTAACCTGTATGCCTTATTAACTACACTATTAATCTGCCTGTTGCCTTTACGGACCTGTGGACAAGTACCCAAAGATCTCTCTATTCCAAAGAGCTTTCATGTCCAGCCATTCATTGAGTACTCTCTCTCGTCTTGTTACTTCACACTTGTCACCTCACACTTACCTTATTTCAATTCCCTCTGCCACTGATTAGATTCCTTACAGTATGGAAACAAGTCCATAATGACCCTCCAAACAGTAACCCAACCAGACCCATTCCCCTACCCTATATTTACCCTAGCTAATGCACCTAACACTATGGGCAATTTAGCATGACCAATTCACCTGCTCTGCACATCTTTGGACTGCGGGAGGAAACCGGAGCACTCAGAAGAAACCCTCTCAGACACGGGGAGGACATGCAAACTCCACAAAGACAAAACCTGGGTCCCTGGTGCTGTGAGGCAGCAGTGCTAACCACTGAGCCACCGTGCCGCCCATCCGACCAATTTGTTTATATCCTCCTGTAGTCTAAGACATTCTTCCTTACTGTCAACCACCCGGCTAATCTTTGTGTCACTCGGAAACTTATTTGTCAAACGCCTCATGTTTTCATCTATATAGTTATTTGTATTGCAAACAAAAAGGGACCATTCATTCCCTCCTCTTTGCTCTTCTAATTGCTTTCATGGGATCCCCCTGCAATTTGTATAATTCTTTATAGCCTCCATTGATTTTCTTCCTTTGTACCTGTTACACTTCTCTCTTTTACTTCTTATCCAGTCCTGAATATACCTATATACCTAGGGTACTCTGAGCTTGTTGCTCCTATGTTTCACTCTGAAGAGAAAATGTTGGGCCAGTACTTGTTCTCCAAAAGCTTTTTTGAACAAATTCCACTGTTCTGTGTAGATTTACCCTCAAGTAGATGTTTCCCACTCTACTTTTTCAGATCTTGCTTTATTTTCATAAATTCATTCAGAGATGTGGGCTTTGCTGTATTTATTGCCCATCTCGAATTGCCAGTTCAGTTGGATCCCCTCTCAATGTTCTCAACTCAATGAATACAGGCTGAGTCAAAGTACTCTGCCCTCATACAACAAACCTGTCAACCCAGATATCAGTCTGCTGAATCTTCGCTTACCTCCCACTGTGGCAAGTATTTTTTTTCCAGCAAAGAGACCAAACTTGCATACAGTACTCCAGGTTTAGTCTCAGCAAAGCCCTACGCAGCTGCAGTAAGATATCCTTGCTCCTATACTCAAACACTTTGGCAAAAAAGGCCAAGTCACTGAATCCTGGAGATTATCACCAGAATCTTAACCAGACCAGCAATGTGGTTCCAGCAAGTCAGCAGCTCGATATTCTACAAGGAGCCTGAAGCTCAGCCTCCCACAAGCCTTTCCACCATTGAAATGTACATGTGAAGAGTGTGATAGAATGTTTTCCATCTCCTGGATAAGTGTAGCTCCAACAGCATTCAAGAAGGTTGACATCATCCAGGAAAGGATTCTCTCTACCAGCTTAAGCATTTGCATGCTACACAACCAATGCAGCATAGCAGCAGTATGTACCTTCTATAAAAAGTTCTGGAATTTCATCCCAAATGTGCGAGTTTCAAACACAGATTACAGTACATGAAGCAGCTCAACATCACGCTCTCAAGGGCAAGTATATAAAAAAGGCTGGCTTTCCCAGGGACACACATAGCTTATTCATTAATTTAAAACAAGCAAAACTAATCTATAAGTGAACTCAGTATTATTTTTGAAAATCAGACAAACCTGTTGGGAGTAACCAAAATATGAAACATCAGCATTTGATTCTGGAGCCTGTATGAATAGCTTTGCATCAGTTCTCTGACACGGACTCAACGTGGATTGAGTGAGGTATGCAGAGGACATGCCCAATTGTGCTTCTTGAATTTCAGATGTTGTATGTAGTTGATCATGTGTTGGAGACACACTAAAGAAAGATATGGCATCAGTACAAACAAGAAAACCAAGTCTACAATGTCTACTCTATTTTAAATATTTATTTGTTAAAATGTGCAAACATACCCTGAAGCAATTATCCAAATAATACATCTGATTATCATTAAATGCTGTAAGAGTATCCTCTTTTACCTTGCACTCAGATACTCAGTTCTAGCATCCAGTTGCTTAATTCTTTCAAGTTGCACTTCATCTTCCACCCATTGGTCTTGTTGCTTAGATAGTGATAACTGTTCACCCAGATGCTGAGTCCTACTCCGTTTTTTATCCTCCACACACAAGTTTTGTTGTTCAGGTAACTGTTCAACCACATGCTGAGTTTCACCACTCAGATACGCAGTCTTAATCAGTTGCTCTTTTTCATCTTCCACACACTGGTTCTGTTGTTCAGATGTAGATAACTGTTCACCCATATGCTGAGTCTCATCACCCAGATTCACAGTCCTACTCAGTTGCTGTTCTTCATTTTCCACACTCTGCTTCTGTTGTTCAGATATTGATAATTGTTCAACCACATGCTGAGTCTCATCATTCAGATACTGAGTCCTACTTAGTTGCTCTTCATCTTCCACGTATTGATCTTGTTGTTCAGATATTGATAACTGTTCAACCACATGCTGAGTCTCATCATTCAGATGCTGTGTCCTACCCAATTGCTCTTCATCTTCCACATATTGATCTTGTTGTTCAGGTATTGATAACTGTTCAACCACATGCTGAGTCTCATCATTCAGATGCTGTGTCCTACTCGGTTGCTCTTCATCTTCCACATATTGATCTTGTTGTTGAGGTATTGATAACTGTTCAACCACATGCTGAGTCCTACTCAATGGCTCTTCATCGTCCACGTATTGGTCTTGTTGCTCAGGCAGTGTTAACTGTACAACCACATGCTGAATCTCATCATTCAGATGCTGTGTCCTACTCAGTTGCTCTTCATCTTCCGTGTATTGATCTTGTTGTTCAGGTATTGATAATTGTTCAACCACATGATGAGTCCTATTTAGTTGCTCCTCACCTTCCACATATTGATCTCGTTGTTCAGGTATTGATAACTGTTCAACCACATGCTGAGTCTCATCATTCAGAAGCTGAGTCCTACTCGGTTGCTCCTCACCTTCCACATATTGATCTTGTTGTTCAGGTATTGTTAACTGTTCAACCACATGCTGA
>NC_057711.1:38280879-38283280 GCF_004010195.1 Chiloscyllium plagiosum
CTGTTCAACCACATGCTGAGTCTCATCATTCAGATGCTGAGTGCTACCCAGTTGCTGTTCTTCATCTTCCACACACTGGTTTTGTTGCTCAGGTATTGATAACTGCTCAACCACATGCTGAATCTCATCATTCAGATGCTGTGTCCTACTCAGTTGCTCTTCATCTTCCGTGTATTGATCTTGTTGTTCAGGTATTGATAATTGTTCAACCACATGATGAGTCCTATTTAGTTGCTCTTCACCTTCCACGTATTGATCTTGTTGTTCAGGTATTGATACCTGTTCAACCACATGCTGAGTCTCATCATTCAGAAGCTGAGTCCTACTCGGTTGCTCCTCACCTTCCACATATTGATCTTGTTGTTCAGGTATTGTTAACTGTTCAACCACATGCTGAGTCCTACTCAATGGCTCTTCATCGTCCACGTATTGGTCTTGTTGCTCAGGCAGCGTTAACTGTTCAACCACATGCGGAGTCTCATCATTCAGATGCTGTGTCCTACTCAGTTGCTCTTCATCTTCCGTGTATTGATCTTGTTGTTCAGGTATTGATAACTGTTCAACCACATGCTGAATCTCATCATTCAGATGCTGTGTCCTACTCGGTTGCTCTTCATCTTCCATATATTGATCTTGATGTTCAGGTATTGATAACTGTTCAACCACATGCTGAGTCTCATCATTCAGATGCTGAGTACTACCCAGTTGCTGTTCTTCATCTTCCACACACTGGTTTTGTTGCTCAGGTATTGATAACTGCTCAACCACATGCTGAATCTCATCATTCAGATGCTGTGTCCTACTCCGTTGCTCTTCATCTTCTGTGTATTGATCTTGTTGTTCAGGTATTGATAAATGTTCAACCACATGCCGAGTATCATCATTCAAATGCTCAGTCCTACTAGATTTCTTTCCATGCCCCACGTCTTGTTCCCCAAGTATTGACACCTTTTCACAAGGATGCTTGGTCCTATAGCCCTGGTGTTCAGTTTTGTTCATTTGCTCTTGATTTCCCACACATTTCTCTTGCTCGTCAGGGAATGACACCTTATCACTTGGTTGCTCAACTGAAACTTCCTCCATGGTTAGGTCCTGTTTATCAGCTTCTGCTGTAGCCAGGTGGAGTTGCAAGGAGTCACCATGATTCTCCTTTGTTTCATTGTCTGGAAGTAAAATCAGAAGCTATTAACACTGAGCTCTGAGGAAGGGTCACTTGACCAGAAATGTTAACTCTTACTTCTCTCCACAAATGCTGCCAGATCTGCTGAGCTTTTCCAGTTGTTTCGGTTTTTGTTTCTTATTTACATCATCTGCAGTTCTTTCTGTTTTTAACAGTTAACATTTCCCTGCACCAACATTTTCAGTACTGGAAATACTGCCAGGAATACTAAGTAGTGTATTCAGCAGTTAAAAAAAAGCACTTAAAAGGTTAATCACTTTTTGTGATCTTAAATGCATTATGTCATTTAATTCCAAATTTAAAAACAATTATTTCAAGTACTTTAAGTATTTTAAGGGGCAGCACGGTGGCTCAGTGGTTAGCACTGCTGCCTCATAGCACCAGGGTCCCAGGTTTGATTCCAGAGTCGAGCGACTGTCTGTGTGGAGTTTGCACATTCTCCCCATGGCTGCGTGGGTTTCCTCCAGTTGCTCCGGTTTCCTCCCACAATCCAAAGTGAGCAGGTCAGGTGGATTGGCCATGCTAAATTGCCCATAGTGTTAGGTGCATTAGTCAGACAGAAATGGGTCTGAGTGGGTTACTCTTCAGAGGGTCGGTGTGGACTGGTTGGACCGAAGGGCCTGTTTCCACACTGTAGGGAATCTAATCTAAAATCATAAGGAAATTGCTTTACAAAACAAATTAAAATAAATAGCATCTACTTTTATCAGAACTACACTCTGCTCTTAAACATATATCCATGCAATCACTAACTCTAATTATAATATCTGCCTCTAAATTACTCAGCCTTTGGGGGAGATACTAAATGAATATTTTGCATCAGTATTTATTGTGGAAAAGGATATGGAGGATATAGGCTGTAGGGAAATAGATGGTGACATCTTGCGAAATGTCCAGATTACAGAGGAGGAAGTGCTGGATGTCTTGAAACGGTTAAAGGTAGATAAATCCCCAGGACCTGATCAGGTGTACCCAAGAACTCTGTGGGAAGCTAGAGAAGTGATTGCTGGGCCTCTTGCTGAGATATTTGTATCATCGATAGTCACAGGTGAGATGCCGGAAGACTGGAGGTTGGCAAACATGGTGCCACTGTTTAAGAAGGGTGGTAAGGACAAGCCAGGAAACTATAGATCAGTGAGCCTGACATCGGTGGTGGGCAAGTTGTTGGAGGGAATCCTGAGGGACAGGATGTACATGTATTTGGAAAGACAAGGACTGATT
>NC_057711.1:38284074-38293256 GCF_004010195.1 Chiloscyllium plagiosum
TGGTGGAGGCTGGTACAATTGCAACATTTAAGAGGCATTTGGATGGGTATATGAATAGGAAGGGTTTGGAGGGATATGGGCCAGGTGCTGGCAGGTGGGACTAGATTGGGTTGGGATATCTGGTCGGCATGGACGGGTTGGACCAAAGGGTCTGTTTCCATGCTGTACATCTCTATGACTCTATATGCATACAACTGAAAACATTGCTGCAAAGAACCAGTGATGTCTCAGACAAGCAAGTTTCTGGTTAACTTCAATACACATCTTTTAGAAGAAGATACATATTTAACCAAAATAGGTTTTTTATATACTTTGCTTACCATAATTTGACTTCTGCAATGTTGTTTCAGATGGTTCTATAGAGTTCTGTACAGATCTACTCTCTGTAATAGGACACATCTTTTTAGCATGGCTTCTTGAAGTGGTTTTACTGAGGTTGGGTTTTGGTTTTAAAAATCTGCATCTTTTTATGACTTGGTTTGTCTGTGAACTCATCTGCTCAGTGACTGAAGAGCTACTAATAAAAGAAACAGATTCTTTTTAGTATCAGCCCAGATGAAAATACGTTTTTTAAATTATCACTTAAAATATAATTTTGAATAATTTCTACGCAGTGAGAAATCTAGATGAAAGCCCAAAATTGGAAAATAATCATTCTAAGCATACAACATTTTAAAAACATTGGAAGAATGAAAAGGGAACTGCAGCAGACCCAATAATAGAGAAAAGATGATCATGAAACAGAACCAGTATGCGTGAAGGTTAGTGACAGTAGAGGTAGTTTACAAGTTCGACAATAGTAGTAAACTCAGAGTTTTAAGTAAGAAATAACTAAAGCTTATTACAAAGTCAATTAATTAAATGTGAAGAACTTGATTCTCCCCACAGGCTGGGCAAATCAATTGACAAAGGTGGTCTGGAAGATGAACTTCTAAAATGTTTTCTCGACAGCTTCCTGCAACAGCATCTTGTGGGTTCAACAATTTAAGATCTGGTATGGTGTGATAAGACAGGGTAATCAGTAATGTTATAGTAAAGGGTCCTCTGGGGAAAGAATTATTCAAATACAATTGACTTCCATATGAACACACAAGTTTGTATCTTGAATTTTTTTAAAAACTCGTAAAATTTTTTTAAAACTGATTAACTTAGCATAAGAGGCATGGTTTATGTGTAAATAGGTTTAAAAATGATAGCATATAAAGATATTATTCAAAACTTCAAACAAAAGAATTGTTCTATTGAAACAACAAAACCTCCGTGCGAAAGTTTTATCTGAGGCTTAAGTTAAGGATAACATTAGCGTCTTTAAAAAAAAGGTTTATAATGTTGTCGTGAACAGTCGAAAACCTGGGAATTAGGGCTACCGCAAAGTTTATCACACGAAAAGGCAGAAGCAGAGTTAACGAAGAATATAAAGAATATAAAAATGGATTGTAAGACCTTTCATAAGTATATAAAAGGTACCTAAAGTAAATAATGGATCCTTAAAGGCAGAAATAGGAGAAATTATCATGTGGAATTTGGAAATGCCAGAGATAATGAACAAATGGATGCAGGTTTGCTCGATGACCTTCTCCTGCGTGTCTCTGTTTGGCTTATCCAAGGATGGATGTGTTGTCCCAGTCGAAGTGGTGTCCTTCCTTATCTGTATGTAAGGATACTAGTGAGAGAGGGTCACTGGTATCTCTCTCTCTCACTAGTATCTTTACATGCAGATAAGGAAGGACAACACAGCCATCCTAGGACAAGCCAGAGACACGCACAAGAATTCCTAGAAGCATGGCATTCCAACCAGAGCTCTATCAACAAACACATCGCATTAGACCTCATCTATCACCCCCTGAGAAAAAGAACCGGAAATGACATCACCAACTCAAAGAAACCCAAACATATAAATCAGCAGCAGTGCTTCACCTGGAGGCCCACTGAAGATGTTACCTGGTATGGTGATGAAACGTCTGGAAATGAACCTTCCAGCTCAGCGAGCAAACTTACATCCACAACCTCAACCTTAGCTACAAATCTTCTCAAAACATGATAATGAACAAATATTTTGTGACTTATATTATATAACAGAGAGAGAAGATAACCAAGTGACTAATGAAAGTGAGTAACAAAAATAATATCAGCAATGAAAAGCTCTCAGAGAAAATTAATATTCTAAAAATTGACACATCCCAGTATCTCTTTGCCTCTAGTTCAGGATTCCAAAAGAGGTAATTGCAGAGATAGTGGTTATGATTTTCTGAAATTCTTTATATTCTAGAACAGTCACAACAGATGGAATCCAATATTGAGGAAGTCTTTACAATACATTTTGAAAATTGCAGTACCATCAGACAGACCATGGATGGCAGTTTGTACACTGTAACTAATGGGGTGCCATAAGGCTCAGCACTGAGGTTTCCACAATTATAATCTATCATTAATGACTTAGACAGAGTAACATATTCAAGTTTACACATGATAAGCAAACCATAAATGTAAACTTTGAGTAAGGTACAAAGAGGCTGCAAAGAGATATGTGCAGGTAAAGTGAATTGGCAACAACTAAAGGGCATAGGGACATAAGCAGATCATTCAGTCAACCAAGCCGAGCACACCATTCATTAGAATCATGGCTAATTGAATACTTCAATGCATTTTTTCCCATCCAAATTACCCTGGTAATCAGAAATTTATCAAACTCTACATTGAAGATACTCAAAGACTGAGCTTTCAAAAAATTTGAAAAATTCAAAACCATGAGTAAAAAAAATTATTTCTTATCTGACACCTTAGTGGCATTCCCATTATTTTTAAATTATGCACCTCGAGTTCTATACTGTCCCATCTATCCTGTCTGCAGATTATAAAATAGTGAAGTGTGAGGTCCTTTAGAACAAGAAAGCAGATAGAACATAAAACAGAAAGCAGCCCTTCTGCTCACCATGTCTGTGCCGACTATGATGCTATTGTAAACTAATCCTATCCACTTTCACATGGTCCGTAACCCTTTATTCTTTGTTTGTCTAAATGCCTCTTAAGTTTTGCTAACTTTATGCTTCTACCACGTCCTTGGGCAGTACATTCCAGGCAGCTATCATCATCGGTGTCAAAAAACAACTTTCCTCACACATCACCTTTAAACTTTACTCCTCTCACTTTAAACCTATGCTCCCTAGTACTTAACATTTCTACCCTGAGAAAAAGACTCAGACTATCCACTCTATCCATGCCTCTCATAATTTGATATACTTCTAGCAAATCACCTCTCAGCCTCTGACGCTCTAGTGAAAAAAATCCAAGTTTGTCAAACCTCCACTTACAGGTAATACATTCCAATCCAGGCAACATCCTGGTAAAACTCTTCTGCTCCCTCTCCAGAGCCTACATGTCCCTCCTATAATGCAGTGACCAGAACTGCGCACAGGATCTCAAATGTGGCCTGACGAAAGTCTTACATAGTTGCAACATGACTTTTATATTCATACGGCAGACCATATGCCTTCTTTCTCGTTATCCACTTATGTCACTCTCGGGGAGCTTTGGTGTTGAACTCCAAAGTCCCTCTGCACATCAATGTTCCTAAGAGTCGGCCATTTACTAGATACGTTCCTCTTGCATTTGACCTTCCAAAATGCACCACCTCACACTTGTCTGGATTAAACTCCATCTGCTATTTCTCTGCCTAACTTTCCATATGATCCATATCCTGCTGCATGTTTTTGAAAAGTTTGAAACATTTAAATAATAATGCTTGGAGATAATTGATTGCCATAGATGGAAAACAAAATTAACATGCAGATACATCAACCATTAGCAACACAATGGCACATTGGCTTGTATCGCAAGCAGATTACAATACATGAACAAGGAAACCTTGCTACAATTCTATAGGGCTTTCGTGAGACCACACTTGGAATATAATGTACAGTTTTATCTCCATATCTAAGATTGGATATATTTGCCTTGGATGTGGTAAAGCCAATGTTAGTTACACAGGTACCTGAAATGAACCGGTCGAAGGCAGAGAGTGGTGGTAGATGGTAAATATTCAGCCTGGAGCCCAGTTACAAGTGGAGTTCCGCAGGGATCAGTTGGATGTGGTAAAGCCAATGTTAGTTACACAGGTACCTGAAATGAAAGACCTGTCCACTGATGAGAGGCTGAGTAAACTGGGCCTACTTAACATTATAGAAAAGCCTCCCGAAATGTGTCATCACACGTCTGCACAAGTTGACTAAAAAATATAAAAGATTCTGAAAAGGTTTTAAAGAGTAGACACAGAGGTTGTTTCCCCAGTTGGTCAATATACAGTCTCTGGGACATGATCTCAGGATAAGGGATCAATACATGAGAAACAAGTCAAGGAAAAACTTCATTTCATGTATTGTGGACCCACTGTGATGAAGGTGTACTGTACCTTTAAGAGAGTTAAAAGCTAACACCTGACAAGATATAATGTAACATTTGGTCGAACAACTCGATTAGCTGGTTGCCTGGAGACGACAAAACAAATTCAAATTAGGTCAGTTTAAATTATATGTAAAAAATAACCAAACTCCAATCAAGTTTGAATTTAGCATATTGACAATCTTAAAAGCCAATGACACAATCCGATGCTTTGGGAACATACGACTGGAGAAAATTGAACAGTTGGGAGAAGAACTGCCAAGCCACCAGCATCTGCAGACTGTGCAGAGAATAGCTCTCTTAAAGGTACCTTTATCAATTAGTAACCTGTGAAACAGAAATCCCCAAGACGACGACGACCAAGGAAGTTATTAAGAGAAGATTCAACATCTGGCTGGTTTTGAAAATTTGAATTTTGGTAAATCTTTGGCCACTGTTGGAATATTGCGTGCAATTCTGGACTCCTTTCTATCGGAAAGATGTTGTGAAACTTGAAAAGGGTTCAGAGAAGACTTACAAGAATGTTGCCAGGGTTGGAGGATTTGAGCTATAGGGAGAGGCTAAATAGGCTGGGGCAGTTTTCCCTGGAGCACTGAAGGCTGAGGGGTGACCTTATAGAGGCTTACAAAATTATGAGGGGCATGGATAGGGTAAATAGGCAAGTCTTTTCTCTGGGGTCAGGGAATCCAGAACTAGAGGGCATAGGTTTAGGGTGAGAGGGGAAAGATATAAAAGAGACCTCAGGGGCAACTTTTCCACACAGAGGGTGGTATGTGTATGGAATGAGCTGCCAGAGGAAATGGTGGAGGCTGGTACAATTGCAACATTTAAGAGGCATTTGGATGGGTATATGAATGGGAAGGGTTTAGAGGGATGCTGGCAGGTGGGATTAGATAGGGTTGGGATATCTGGTCGGACCGAAGAGTTTGTTTCTATGCTGTATATCTTTATGACTCTATGACAAGTATTATAGAAGGGAAAGTAAAAGATAGGTTTAGAGCAAGGAGTTGTAAATAGATGTTAGTTAATTATTCTCTGTTATACTTTAAGAAATAAAGTTGTTACTTTTTACTTTAAATAGTTCTTGGCCTCTCGAATTTTCAGATTACTGCACGGGATAAACCTTTTCTGTGTTGCTGCTTTAAATTAAGCAGGAGGGTTTACCCTGTGTCATAACACTACCCAAGAAGGTGATGGATGTTCCATCATTAAGTAAGTTCTAGGTCTGGGTAGATCTCTCAGGGATTCAATACTCAGGGAGCAGGGAGGAAACTGAAGTTTAAATAAAAGGCTGATTGCACTAATGGAATATGAGGCTCAAGTGGCCATATGATCTACTTGAACATCTATTTCTTTTGTTCTTAAAGAACAGAAGAAAGCATAGGTAGATCAAGAAATTAAGACTGTGAATGAAAACTGAATTCTAAATACTTGTGGATTGGTGAAAGAAGGAAAGATTGAAGTGATAGGAGCTCATAACTGATATCTAGGGAAAGGACAGGCGCAAGACACAGAGGAAGGAAGAATATGTAGCAAGGTAAATTTCAAGCTATGAAACTATGTGAGTTAGGTCTATTATCCATTGTTTCAAATTCACTACTAAATTTTAAATCAAGTCTAAAGCATTGACATGACAGTACATTCATCCTTTTATGCAGCATGAAAGAAACATTATAAATCACAATTCATGGAATAAGTAATTTATCCTTCACAACCACAACATCAGTGACCTCACCTAACAGTAGCATTGTGAGAATCTTCTTTAGGAAGAGTAAGTTCTTCCAAATCAAACCCATCCTTCACATTCTTCTCTGTTGGAATATGTTGCTCACCAAGTCTCCTAGATTCAGTGCATACATCAGTTACATCAGGTGCAGTGTCATGCTCTACAATCGGCATAGGAGGAGGATCACTACCAAGGATAGTTTCCTGCTCCAAGTTCTTCTGATCCACATAGCTTACATTTGCGCACACAGCATCTTGTAAATCATCACCAGGCTCTGTATCAGGATATTCCTCTTCTAAAAGGGCAACAACACAGATTTAAAATTAACATTACTACAGGAGAACTCCTCTGCTTATTAAGTATTTGGTGACATCAAACATATTTTTCTGGAATGCATTTCTAATGTTGTCACACAGTAACCAGAATAATTCTTAGCTTAATACCAATTGTTTATACAGAATAGCTGTTGGCTATTCATTAGAATCAAACATTTAATAAAATCTGTGCCCAGTCTTAAATTACAAGTTTAAACAATGTTAAAAGGAGAATTCACAACACTTCATAAGCATTGAGCACTCTAGCCTGAAAACAAACCAGGCCACAAAATATCCAGTTCTCACTAGAATCTAGCAATGATTATGTCATCGTCATATAATGTGATTTTAAATATTCCCAGACACTCCTTTGCAAACACACAATATAGTTTTGTCAAACAATATTTTCAAACTCTTTATCAGAATGCTTGATAGACATGTAACTCTTCAGTATTTGGAGATACTGAACAGAATAACATTAACAGACTATAATAAAATTGCAACAGCATCAATTGATAGGAAGAATGCATTCTACTAAACGAGAATCAGAAATACACTGCTTTTGTTAGTCATACTCTGACGCACATTAAAGAAAAATACCCTAAGGAGTAAGTTCAATTCTGAAACTGTGACAGAAGTTTATCTGACAGCCACACGCAGTAAGGACAGCGGTAGTGAGTTGGGGGCTCATTTGTTCAGCTACAGGGTTGACATAGCTCTTCAAATCAGTCACAGTATTAGTATTCCACTTCCAAAAAATTAGACAGTACTGGCAGGTTGTAATGGAATCAGTTCGCAAAACCAGAGGGTATTTTAATTTCTATATTTAATCTGACCAATTGCAAGTTCAAGCCATTTGTATTGATGTGAGTTCAATTACTCTTAAATACTTTATTTATTATTAGTAATGATTCAGAGAAATGCCTCAAAGTCTAAATCTCAAATTGAAATTTGTCATGTTGATTATTCAATAATAATTTCCAACATTAATGGAATAAAAGTATTTAAAATTAATTAGCATGTATCTTACCTTGACTTGTATCTTCATTTGCAATTTCAATAACCTCCTGTGAAAAGATGAACGTTAATGTTCAATGTTCTGGTAAAAAAACTTTAGTTTTAAAAGATCAGTTGAATGTATATTAATTATTCAGTTTACTACATTCAGAATTCTAAAATACTTGATATTGTAATAATACAAGTTAGAATATATTCATGCACAATGAATAATATAATTGATGCCATAGGACGAGAACGGACAATATAATTTAAAATCGTCAACACAAGAATATTCATCAACTTCCATATTTAGGCATTTTTACAGATTTCTAAAATACCAAGTATTATTCACAAATATGGATTTGCACCTTCCATTTTTACAAATATGAAACACAAGAGAAATCAAAATATTGATTAGCCTGATGTTGAATATTACATTTTTAAACCTAACTTTAACTTTGCTTTCCCTACAAATTATTCACTCAAGAGCACAGGAAGCATAAATTATATACCTTAAATCCCAACTCTATTATCAAAAATAGTCCCGCAGTAAACAATTATTGAAACAAAATACTTAACTTACAACAAAAAGTTCAATCTGATCAGTAGTTGCTGAATTGTAATCTTCTTCTGGAGCTAAGCCGCATGACTGACTGGGCTCACTTTTAGCAGGTGACTCATGGAGTGCCTGTTCAGTTTCACTTTCATAGTTCTTGTCTGAAACATTAACTGCTATTTCAAGCTGTGAGATAAATGGGAGTATTAAGACAGAAACAAAAACTTTCCAAATAAAACATTTCAAAATTTGCATTTTTCTAGGGTCAGGTCCTAGTCTAGTGTACAATACCACCCACCAGCAAGAACTGGCCAACATTAAGGCTTGCAGTGCTAAGTCTCAACCAACATTTGTGCCACATCATGTTACACAATGGAAGAATCTAAAAATATTCACTTGATGTTCAATGGCATTACCATTGCTGAATCCCCCACTATCAACATTTTGGTGCTTAGCATCAACCAGAAACTGAACCTGAATAGCCATATAAATGCTGTGGCTACAAGAACAGGTCAGAGGCTAGGAATTCTGTGATGAGTAAAATACAGAAAATAGGAGCAGGAGCAGGCCTTTTAGCCCATAAGTTCCACTTCATCATTCAACATGTTCATGGCTGACTCTGAACTCAATGCCATACTTCTACTCTCTCTCTCTCAATTCCCATGATACCTATTGCCTTTACAAATCAATCTATTTCTTTCTTAAATCAATAATGGTCTTCTGTGATAGTGAATTTGACCGTCCTAGAGTCATAGAGATGTACAGCATGGAAACAGACCCTTCGGTACAACCCGTCCATGCTGACCAGACCCAATCTAGTCCCACCTGCCTGCACCCGGCCCATATCCCTCCAAAACCTTCCTATTCATATACCCATCCAAATGCCTCTTAAATGTTGCAATTGTACCAGCCTCCACCACATCCTCTGGCAGCTCATTCCATACACGTACCACCCTCTGCGTGAAAAAGTTGCCCCTTCGGTCTCTTTTATATCTTTCCCCTCTCACCCTAAACCTATGCCCTCTAGTTCTGGACTCCCCCACCACAGGGAAACGTCTTTGTCTATTTATCTAAAATCTCTATAAGGTCACCCCTCAACCTCCGACAATCCAGGGAAAACAGCCCCAGCCTGTTCAGCCTCTCCCTGTAGCTCAAATCCTCCAATCCTGGCAACATCCTTGTAAATCTT
>NC_057711.1:38293338-38344426 GCF_004010195.1 Chiloscyllium plagiosum
AAGTGTATAAGTCCTGCTAAGAGTTGCTTTCCCAAAATGCAGCACCTCGCATTTATCTGAATTAAACTCCATCTGCCACTTCTCAGCCCATTGGCCCATCTGGTCCAGATCCTGTTGTAATCTGAGGTAACCCTCTTCACTATTCACTACACCTCCAAATTTGGTGTCATCTGCAAACTTACTAACTATATCTCTTATGCTCACATCCAAATCATTTGGCCTCATCTCAAATCAAAATTGCCTTTGCATATATTCTTTTTGGATAGGAGGAAAATAATTCCTGCTTTCAGTCTGTCAGTCCTGTCAGAATTTTCAATGAGATTCTTCCCTTCACCCCCAACTCAATCTTCTCAACTCCAGTCAGTACAGGCCTTGTTGACCCAATTTCTCCTTATACAACACAGCTGTTTTCCAAGGAATCAGTCTGGTGAACCTTCATTTTATTTCTTCTAAGGCAAAAATATTTCTTCTTAAGGAGAGAGACCAAAACAAGGTGCAACTGCAGCTGAAGTTTTGCACAAAGGCCACGTAGAGCTGCAGTAAGACTTCTGGCCCTATACTCAAACCCTCTCACAATGAAGGCTAACATTCCATTTGTCTCCTCGCTACATGACCATGTTTGCTTTCAGTGACTGGTGTACAAGGACATCCACATCCCTTTGCACACCAACATTTCAAAATCTATCACCATTTAATTAATAATTTGCCTGTTCTTCCTACCGAAGAGGACAACTTCAGAATTTCCATGTTATATTATACTGAATTTGCCATGCATATGATCACTTACTCAACTTGTATATATCACCCTGAAGTCAATCTATATGCTCTTCATCAGTCTCAATCTTAATTCCGGACTCCCCAAATTCTATCCACTATCTGGAAGGCGCAAATCAAGACTGGAATGAAATACTCTCCACTTGCCTAGATGGGTGCAGTTCCAACAACACACAAGTTCAATACCATCAGGAGTGGTACTTGATTGGCACCCCATCTACCACACTAAATATTCACTCCCTCCACTCATGCAGCAATACATAATCTGCAAAATGCACAGCGACAGTTCATCTTTGACAGCACATTCCAAATCAAACTCTCTACCACTCAGGAGGAAAGATAAACAGATGCACAGGAACGAGACTATTGACAAGGTCCCTTCCAAGCCACAAACCATTTGGAGAGGGAACTATACTATACTTCCTTCATTGTTGTGGAGTCAGATTCTGGGACTCCCTTCCACAAACACTATGGGTGTACCTACTATCAAACGGACTACAGTGGCTCAAGAAGGCTACTCACCATGACCCTCTCATGAATAATTAGGAATGGGCAATTAATGTTGGCCTAGCTAGTGATGTGCCTATTATCTGAAAGAATGAAAACAGTAAGGTGTTTTGTGAAAATCAGCAAGAAAACATTAGTAAGTATTTTAAGATAATCGAATTAAAGTAAAATTCAATGATAAAAAATGCTTAATTTCACGCATTGTTTTATTTAAGAGAATAAAAATTAACTTGCTGGAGAAATTTTTATACAATGCAAGCACTACAGTGAGTTTGTTCAGAGGAGATGGGTGTAAACTCATGTCGATGGTTCCCAGTTTAGTAAATTCCTACTTTCAGCAGCACCAAAAATGGATAGCTGCAAATGAAGGTCAAGGTGCTTCGCCAAATCAAGGTTAGAAAGGGAAAGAAGGTAAATTATAGAATTAGGGCAGAAAAGGAATTAAAAAGATTTTCCCTGGAGCTTCGGAGGCTGAGGGGTAACCTTATAGAGGTTTACAAAATCATGAGGGGCATGGATAGGATAAATAGACAAAGCCTTTTCCCTGGAGTCGGGGAGTCCAGAAACTAGAGGGCATAGGTTTAGGGTGAGAGGGGAAAGATATAAAAGAAACCTAAGGGGCAACTTCTTCACGTAGAGGGTAATATGTGTATGGAATGAGCTGCCAGAGGAAGTGGTGGAGGCTCATACAATTGCAACATTTAAAAGGTTGAAACTTTATTGCTGGAACAGCACAGCAGGTCAGGCAGCATCCAGGGAACAGGAGATTCGACCTTTCAGGCACAGGCCCTTCTTCAGGAATGAGCAGAGAGTGTTCAGCAGGAGAAGATAAAAGGTAGGGAGGAGGGACTTGGAGGAGGGGAGTTGGAAATGTGATAGGTGGAAAGAGGTCAAGGTGAGGGTGATAGGTCGGAGTAGGATGGAGGCGGAGAGGTCAAGAAGAAGACAGCAGGTCAGGAAGGCGGTGCCGGGCTGGAGGGATCCGGCTGAGACAAGGTGGGGGGAGGGGGGATGAAGAAACTGGTGAAGTCCAAGTTCATCCCCTGCGGTTGGAGGGTTCCCAGTCGGAAGATAAGACGCCCCTCCTCCGACCGTCGGGTTGTTGTGGTTTGGCGGTGGATGAGTCCAATGACCTGCATATCCTCGGTGGAGTGGGAGGGGGAGTTGAAATGCTGTGCCACAGGTTGGTGGGGTTGGTTCGTCCGGGTGGCCCAGAAGTGCTCTCTGAATCGCTCCGCAAGTAGGCGGCCAGGCCGCCTACTTGCGGAGCGATTCAGAGAGCACCTCTGGGCCACCCGGACGAACCAACCCAACCAACCTGTAGCACAGCATTTAAACTCCCCCTCCCACTCCACCGAGGATATGCAGGTCATTGGACTCATCCACCGCCAAACCACAACAACCCGACGGTCGGAGGAGGAGCGTCTTATCTTCCGACTGGGAACCCTCCAACCACAGGGGATGAACTTGGACTTCACCAGTTTCTTCATCCCCCCTCCCCCCACCTTGTCTCAGCCGAATCCCTCCAGCCCGGCACCGCCTTCCTGACCTGCAGTCTTCTTCTTGACCTCTCCGCCTCCACCCTACCCCGACCTATCACCCTCACCTTGACCTCTTTCCACCTATCACATTTCCAACGCCCCTCCTCCAAGTCCCTCCTCCCTACCTTTTATCTTCTCCTGCTGAACACTCTCTGCTCATTCCTAAAGAAGGGCCTGTGCCCGAAACGTCGAATCTCCTATTCCCCGTGGGAGCACGAGGTAGGGCCGATACAGTCATCAATGTAGCGGAGGAAAAGATGGGGGGTGGGGCCAGTGTAGTTGTGGAAGATGGATTGTTCCACATACCCTACGAAGAGGCAGGCATAGCTGGGGCCCCTGCGGGTGCCCATGGCTACTCCTTTTGTTTGGGGGAAGTGGGAGGATTGGAAAGAAAAGTTGTTCAGGGTGAGGACCAGTTCGGTCAGTCGAAGGAGGGTGTCGGTGGAAGGGTACTGGGTGGTACGGCGGGAAAGGAAGAAGCGGAGTGCTTTGAGTCCTTCGTGATGGGGGATGGAGGTGTACAGGGACTGGATGTCCATGGTGAAGATGAGGCATTGGGGACCGGGGGAGCGGGAATCCTGGAGGAGGTGGAGGGCGTGGGTGGTGTCACGAACGTAGGTGGGGAGTTCTTGGACTAATGGGGACAGGACCGTGTCGAGGTATGCCGAGATGAGTTCGGTTGGGCAGGAGCAGGCTGAGACGATGGGTCGTCCGGGGCAGTCAGGTTTGTGGATTTTGGGCAGGAGGTAGAAACGGGGTATTTGGATGAGTAGGAAGTGTTTGGAAGGATATGGGCCAGGTGCTGGCAGGTAGGACTTAATTGGGTTGGGATATCTGGTCGGCATGGATGGGTTGGACCAAAGGGTCTGTTTCCGTGCTATACACCTCTATGACTCTGTGAGTCTAGGTGTGGAGCTCTTCATAAGACATCTTTACACTTTTACTCAATTCTTTTTGTAATAAAAGCCAGTATACCATTTGCCACCTTAAATTGCTTGCTGTACCTTCATGTCAATTTTCCGTAACTCATGACCAAGGATACTTGGGTCTCTTTGAACTGAATCACTTCCCAGTCACTTACCATTTAAGTAGTACACTGAAATTTCTATTGTCCTACCAGAGTGGCTAACCTTTCATTTTTTTCGCATTGTATTCCATCTTCAAATTTTTTGCCACCCATTTAGTCTGTTCTTACAACTTGTACTTCTACAAGTCATTTGCAAACTTGGAAATATTGCAATTAATTCCTACATCAAAATTAGTGATACAGATTGTGAATTATGAGGGGTTCAACCACTGTTCCATGCTTGACTTACTAGTCACAGCGTACTAACCCAAAAATAACTGTATATTTCTGCTGTCTGTTTTCTGTCCACGGTCTATACGAGCATAATTCTCACACCCCATCCCACGTGCTCTAATTACGTTTACTACTCTCTTGTGTGGAACATTATCAACAGCTTTCTGAAATCTAAATATACCGCATCCATTGGATTTACCCTCCTTTACTTCACTAGTGACATGCAGGTGTGTGAAACATATTTCCCTTTTGTACATCCATGTTGACTCCACCAACCAAACATTTTCTAAGTGTACTTTTATCATAGATTCTAGCATGTTGCCTATGGGTGATGTTAGACTAACAGGTCTGTCTTTCCCAGTTTTCTTTCTCCCTTCTTTCTTTAACTGTGGGGTTGCTTTTGTAACCTTCCATTCTTCTGGAACCAGTCCAGAATCCAGGTTTAATCAAATTTGAAATTTTGACTACCAATGCATCAACTATCTTTACAACCACTTCTTTCAACACAGAGCTGTAGGACATCAGGTCCAGAGCATTAATCTACTTTAAAGTCTATTAATTTCGCTACTATATTAAAAAATAACTGTTGTTGTTGATTCGCCATTGTCTTACCAGACCATCTGCTCTCTCATTAGAGACAGAAGCAATTGGTGGTGATTTAACCTGAGGGCCACCAGGGAAGAGGTTGAGAAGGAGGGTCCTTCATGGTAACTCAAACCAGTGATGGGAATTCAACCCACACTGTTGGCATCACACTGCTCTGTAAACCAAAGATCCAGCCAACTGAGCTAAACTGATTCTCTTGCCATGCCTTGCTTGCTTCAAATTCTCATTAATAAGAGTTTTTTTAGGTTATTATAAGGAGTTACTGACAGCGAACAGTAGGTTCCAAAGTATGCAAGTGATTTCATTTGAAAACCATTCAGCCTTACAGGCCTTACTAATGCCGATGATACAAAGATAGGTAGGAAGGTAAATTATGAAGAGAACATAAGGAGACTGCAAAAGGATATAAGTGAATGTGGGAAAGAAATGACCACCGGAGTATAATGTGGAAATGTAACTTGTCCGCTTTGGAAGGGAAAATAGAAAAGCAATATATTATTAAAGTGGAAATAGTTTGCAGATCTCTAAGTTACAGAGGGATCATGAATGATTAACGTTCAAGTACAGCAAGTGGTTAGAGATGAAGTAGAATTTTGTACGTTATTACAAGTGGAATGGCTCGTAAAGTTTAGTGATACTTTGTTGTACTGAAAACAAAAACTGTGGAGATCACAGCAGGTCAGGCAGCATCCATGGAGAGAAAGCAAGCTAACGTTTCAAATCTAGATGATTCTTCATTAGTATATTGGGAATTAGTATATTTAGTATTTTGGTCTTCGGAACACTCTTCCTCAGCATGATGGAGGTAGAGCCATTGAATATTTTTAAGACAGAGTTAAGTAGATTTTTGTCTAATGAAAGAGACAAAAGGATAGTCAGGAAAATGGATTGAGGCTGCGACCGAATCAACTATAATCTTACTGAATGGCAAAAAGAAGCTCAAGGGTCCAAATGGCCTACACCTGCTAATTTGTATGTTTCTATGTTCGCTTCATTTAACTCTTGAGGCTGGGAGACCTCGTATTGAGCTGTCCCAGAGATTTGCCCAGCTTTCCAGCAGTGAGACACACAACGTAGCTAAGCTGTTCCAAACCCCTTGACCTTGATGTTTCCACACAACTGCATGACTGAGATTAGGGATCAACATAGGGGCATCAAATTGTCTAGCTTTAAGTAAACAATATTGATGCTGCGGTACACCGCATGTTGTGTAAAGAACTGACAAATTATTTAGTTGAAAGAGAAGTAAATGTGACACAAACATTTTATTCCTGTGGTTCATTTTAAACATTTTGTTGTACCTATTATTAGCTTATTTCATGTTTCTGGTCCATTGGCCTCACCAAAGTGTTTTTGTGCAGTGGGCATTAAGTTGCGTCAAATGTGGCATAAACCATGAAAAATCATCCTTTACCTTTTATCTTTTTTAAATATAGTCATACAGCTGCACAACACAGAAATAGACCCTTCGTTCCAATTTGTTCATGCCGACCAGATGTCCTAAATTAATCTAGTCCCATTTGCCAGCATGTGGCCCATCTCCTTCTAAACCCTTCCTATTCATATACCCATCCAGATGCCCTTTAAATGTTATAATTGTACCAGCTTCCTCCACTTCCTCTGGCAGCTCATTCCATACACTCACCACCCTTTGTGTGAAAAAGTTACCCCTTAGGCATACACTCACCACCCTTTGTGTGAAAAAGTTACCCCTTAGGTGCCTTTTAAATCTTTCCCCTTTCACCTTAAACCTCTAGTTTTGGACTTCCCACCGCTGGGAAAGTACCTTGTCTATTTACCATATCCATGCCCCTCGTGATTTTATAAAGCACTATAAAGGTCACCTCCAGCTGCAGTCTATTCAGCCTCTCCCTATAGCTGAAATCCTCCAAGCCTGGCAACATCCTTGTAAATCTTTTCTAAACCCTTTCAACTTTCACAACATCTTTCTGACAGGAAGGAGACCAGAATTGCACGCAATATTCCAACAGTAGCCTAACCAATGTCCTGTAGCCGCAACATGACCTCCCAACTCCTGTACTCAATACTCTGACCAATAAAGGAAAGCATACCAAACACCTTCTTCCCTATCATATCCACTTGCGACACTACTTTCAAGGAGCTATGAACCTGCACTCCAAGGTATCTTTGTTCAGCAAAACTCCCTATGACCTTACCATTAAGTGTATAAGTCCTGCTAAGAGTTGCTTTCCCAAAATGCAGCACCTCACATTTATCTGAATTAAACTCCATCTGCCACTTCTCAGCCCACTGGCCCATCTGATCAAGATCCCGATGTAATCTGAGGTAATCTTCTTTGCTGTCCACTGCACCCCCAATTCTGGTGTCATCTGCAAACTTACTAACTAACACCTACAGAAGTGTGCACAGATTTGGCCTCCTTATCTGAGGAAGATTATACCATAGACAGAATTCATCAAGAAGGGTCATCAAACTAATTTCTAAAATAGGGGAAATTGTCCTATGAGTAAAGATTAAATAAGACAAGCCCTACTTTCTCTGCAGTTTAGAATAATGAGAACTGACTGTGTTCAAACATGTGAAATCGACAGAGATGATATAGAAAGTATGTTTCCTCTGGAGGGTGAAGGCACTTCAAGCAGAGGATACTGTCTCAGAATAAAGGACTGGACAATTAGGACTGAGATGAGGAGGAACTTTTCCACTCGGGTGATGAATCTTTGGAATCCTCTGCCCAGAGGTTTGTACAAGGTCAGTGCTGAGTACATAACAGACTGAGATTTTTAGACTTGCACAGATTGAGAACATCAAGGGATACAGGTATGGTGCAAGAAAATAGTTTTGACGTTCAATTTCATCAAATTCAGGCACAATTTCATCAAATAGATAACGAGGCTTGAATGGCTGAAGGACTTAGTCCTGCCCCCTTTTTCTTATGCTGTTAAAGGAATTCTGCCACTGAACAGTGTGTGTAAGGAAAGAAAAGAGCTATGTGAATTTGTAACAATTCTGAATAAAACATTTGGACTAATATCTACCACAGTCCAAAACACTACTAGTTACACAATAGAAAGAAATGGCAAACATGATGGTTAGTAAGAGCAGCCAGATACATTAAAATACTATTCTTAACTACACAATAGTCATGACTTTGCATCTACAAAAAAAAAACATAGATACTTTAAGAAAGCACAGCCATGCAGTGATTTAAACAGCACATTTCCAAGCATTTAGCACCATACCTCTTCCATGGTTTCCTCAACTTCAGTATGAACAGGTTCAGGAGATCGTAAGCTGATTGGCACAAAAGCTGGAACTTTGTTGACCTCCTCAGGATTGATGAGATAGACATCATCCTCTTCTACTGGCTCAGGTTCATCATCATCATCATCATCATCTTCCTGGGATGCTCTCAAGGTCACAAGTTTCGCTTTTGAAATTCCCTGACCTTTCCCAGCATTCTTAGTTACAGTCTCCTTCTTACTCAAGCTTTTGCTGAGTTTGGGTTTAGTTTTTTGAGACCGTGCACGTCTACTCCTGCTTTTATCCTCACTTTCTGCCTCAGGTAATAATGGAGAAGCTGCTGATGGTTTATGTTCTGCTGAAGATTTATAAAATGCTGTTGGTCTGGGCTGCCTTCCAGACCTACAAAAGAAAAAGAGTTTTACTTTTTTGGGTTTTAAGCAACAGTATCTAAAACATATTTTAATATAATCAATGGCCTGGTAAAATCAACGAAAACAGAAGATAATATTGTGTCTTCATTGCTAGATCCACTAATTAATTTTGTTTACTGCAATATAAACCCACTTATGCTGTATTTTGAACAACACTACTTCAGATAACATTCATGTTTCAAATGTTCACCAGAAATATTAGTTACCCTTACATCACTGAAGCACTGTAATTAATTTGGAGTTTTATTTACAAGAAGGAAGCTACTAGTTTAAGAACAGAAGCGAATTAGATGTACTGACAATATTCTTTTCTCTTTAATGAAGGACTGCAGCAAAAGTGATTGGAATGCTCCTAGATCTCAAGAGTGTATTTTTAAATTCAGTAACGGGACATGCTGACATTGCTTGGGCGAATATTTATTGCCCATCCCTAGTTGTCCTCGGGAAGGTGATGGTGAGCTGCATTCTTGAACTGCTGCAGTCCTTGTGTTGTAGATAGATTCACAATGTCACAAAGGAGGGAATTCATGGATTTTGATCCAACGGCATTGGATCACAGAACAGTGATACATTTCCAAGTATGGATGGTGAGTAGCTTGGAAGGGAACTTGCAGGTGGTGGTGATTCCATGTATTTGCTATCAACGGCCTTCTAGATGGAAATTGTCATGGGTTTAGAAGATGCTGTTTAAGGAGCTTTGCTGAATTTTTGCAGTGCATCTTGTAGATTGTAAACACTGCTGCTAAAGTGGGTTGATTTGCTTTGGATGGTGTCAAGCTTAAGCTGTCCCCATCCAGACAAGTGGGAAGAATTCCATCACACTCCTGACTTATGCCTTGTAGATGGTGGTCAGGCTTTGGGGACTCAGGAAAACGTTTCTCTGCTGCAAGATTTCCAGCCTCTCACATGCTCTTGTTGCTGTTATATTTATAGTGTTGATCCAGTTCAGTTTCTGGTCAATAGTAAACCCTAAGAAATTGACAGATGGTAATGCCATTGAATGACCACCTCCAACAAGAAATGATGGTTAGATTCTCTCTTGTTGGAGATGGTCATTGCCTGGCACTTGTGGAGCATGAATGTTACTTGCCACTTTAGCCCGAGCCTGAATATTTTCCAGATCTTGCTGCATTTGGACATGGATTGCTTCAGTATCTGAGGAGTTGCAAATGGTGCTGAACTTTGCGTAATCAACGGTGAAGTTTGTTGATTAATCAGCTTAAGATGAGACAGGAATAAGTAATGATCTCATTGCCAGGGATCCTCTTGGAAGAAGCAATCACAGTATGGTTGAATTTAGAATACGGATAGAAAGTGTGAAGATAAATTCCAATACCAAGTTCCTGTGCTTAAACAGAGGAGACCACAACAGGATGAGGGAGGAGTTGGCTAAACTAGACTGGAAGCAAAGACTTTATGGTGGGACAGTCGACATACAGTGGAGGACTTTCAAAGCAATTTTTCCAAGTGTTCAGCAGAAGTACAGGCCAGTGAAAAGGAGGAACTGTAGGAAAAGGGGTAATGAGCCATGAGTATCTAAGGAAATAAGGGATGCTATCAAACTAAAAGAGAAGGCATACGAAGTGGCAAAGACCAGCGGGAAACAAGAAGACTGGGAAAACTTTAAAGATCAGCAGAAAACTACAAAAAGAACTACAAAGAAGAGTAAAATAGATTATGAGAGTAAACTAACTCAGAATATAAAGATAGATAGCAAAAGTTTCTATAAATATATAAACTGAAAAAGAGTGGCTAAGGTAAACACTGGTCCGTTACAGGATGAGAAGGGGCATTTAGTAATGGGATATGAGGAAATGGCCAAGGCATTGAACAGGTATTTTGTGTCAGTCTTCACAGTGGAGGACACGAATAACAAGGAAATGAAGGTAGGTGAAGACCTGGAAATAATCATTATCATGAAAGAGGTAATGTTGGGCAAGCTAATCGACCTAAAAGGTAGACAAGTCTCCTGGCCCTGATGGAATGCATCCCAGGGTACTAAAAGAGATGGCGGGAGTGATAGCAAATGCACTTGTGGTAATTTCCAAAATTCGCTGGACTCTGGCAGTTCCAGCAGATTTACATCACATTTGCCATTTTCCACTGTTTAAAAATGGAGGGAGACAAAAAATGGGAAATTATAGACCAGTTAGCTTAGCTTTTGTAGTGGGGAAAATGCTTGAATCTTTTATTAAAGGAAGAAATAGCAAGACATCAAGATTGAAATTGTCCCATTGGGCAGATGCAGCATGTGTTTATGAAGGGCAGGTAAAGCTTAACTAATCTACTGGAATTCTACGATGGCATTATGAGCACAATGGACAACAGCAATCCAGTAGATGTGGTGTATATAGATTTCCAAAAGGCATTTGACAAGTTGCTGCACAAAAGACTGCTGCATAAAACAAAGATGCACGGCATTAGGGGCAATGTATTATTATAGGGAGAGTTTTGGTTAACTAATAGAAAGCAAAGAGTGGGAATAAATGAGTGTTTTTCTAGTTGGCAATCAGTGACTAGTGATATTCCTCAGGGAACAGTTTTGGGACCACAGTCATTCATAATTTACACAAAAGATTTGGAATTGGGGGACCCCGTATAATGTGGCAAAATTTGCAGATGATACTAAGATGAGTGGTAGAGCAAAGTGTGCACAGGACTGTGAAACTTTGCAAAGGGACATAGATAATTTGAGTGAGTGAGCAAAGGTCTGGCAGATGGAATAAATGTCAAGTCATCCATTTTGGTAGGAATAACAGTAAAAAGGACTATTATTTGAATGGTAAATGAATTTCAGCATGCTGCTGTTCAAGGGGATTT
Organism: Chiloscyllium plagiosum; assembly: GCF_004010195.1. NCBI lineage: Eukaryota > Metazoa > Chordata > Chondrichthyes > Orectolobiformes > Hemiscylliidae > Chiloscyllium > Chiloscyllium plagiosum. Next base: position 38,304,546 of record NC_057711.1, read on the forward strand.
GGGTGCCCTTGTGCATGAATCATGTTGGTCTGCAGGTACAACAGGTAATTAAGAAGGCAACTAGAATTTTGCCTTCACTGCTAAAGAGATGGAGTTTAAAAGCAGGGAGGTTATGCATCTGTACAGAGTGCTGGTGAGGCCACACCTGGAGTATTGCGTGGAGTTTTGGTCTCCTTACTTGAGAAAGGATGTACTGGCACTAGAGAGGGTGTAGAGGAGGTTCACTAGGTTGATTCCAGAGTTGATGGGGTTGGCTTATGAGGAGAGAGTGAGTAGACTGGGGTTATATTCATTGGAATTAGAAGAATGAGAGGGGACCTTACAGAAAAATATAAAAATATGAAGGGAATAGATAAGATAGAAGGAGAGAGGACGTTTCCACTGGTGGTTGAAACCAAGACAAAAGGGCGTAGCCTCAAAATTAGGGGGAGCAGGTTTCAGACCAAATTGAGAAGGAACTTTTTCACCCAGAGGGTTGTAAATTTATGGAATGATATCCCAGTGAAGTAGTTGAGACTTCCTCATTGAATATTTTTAAAACTAAGATAGATAAAGTTTTGAAGAGTAAAGGAATATGGTGAGAGGGCAGCGAAATGGAGCTGAGGCCATACAAAGATTAGCCATGATCTTATTTAACAGCAGAGCAGGCTTGAAGGGCCAGATGGCTTACTCCTGCTCTTATTTCTTATGTTCTTTCTTAGGTTATATTCTTATGTTAATTCTTCAGGTCAACTTGTTATTCGTCAATACAGATATAATTGTCAAATGAAATTACATGCTCAAAGGGTCACCTTCCATGTGGTCAATGTGGAATGAGCATTTCTTAATTTTGTTCCTCCCACAAATTTAGGGCAGTAAAGGCTAATGGCAATATTCTTACTGTAATTTGAGAGAAATAAGTTCAAAAGAGGAACAGAATCATATATCACTCTTATCCCTATGACAGAATGGCAAATTACATGATAAGCTTATTTCTTGATAATGAGGCATTCATCAGAAAAATAGAACAGATACAGGCATTCAATGTTCGAGATACTGAGGTCTTCCAAATCTTCTTTTTCATATTTCAATAATATATAATTGTCAAAAAGTGTACCCTTTTTCTTTGCACAATACCTAGTTGGTTTGCTAATAATGTTGTCCTGGATGGAATCCAGCTTCAAATCTTCATGTTCTTCCTGACCGTCACACTCAGATGGCATTCCTGATTGCTGCAATTTGTTAGAATCCTGCCAGCCTCTTTGCGACATCTCAGAATCTAAAGCCATAATACTTTGTGTCTCTATTTCCATAGAATTAGTGGCTGCCTCCAGAGACTGCACTTTTGACTAAAAGCCAAAGTACAAAACAGTTTTAAAGTTAGACAAATATCCAAGTTTGGTACCATAACCAAACAGGTTAATAAGAAAGTTATACTATCTATCTACATTGTCTAAAACAGAGATTTAAGAGTAACTGAAGATACAGTACTGAAATATTTGTTTTTTTTAAATTTAATATTCCATTTTGACGTTTCAACACCAAATACAGTGTAAGTATTTGGTCTAAGCTGCCAATAACTTAGCGATTGATTTCGTAAGTATCTACTTTTATTGTGGAAGTACACTAATTCAATTTACCTGCAAAGGATTATTCTGTACACCAAGTGTACCACACAGCAGAAAAATGTATGAGTCCACCTAACAGAGAGGTTAGTATTGAAATGTAACTGGGCATTTATAAGACTCTTTAAATAATTATGTTAATGCTCGACTTTCACATTTGAAGGGACTAGAATATAGGAGGCAGAGATGAAGCCTACATTGAGAGATACCGGCACTTAATCCAAACATGAAGGGTACATCTCCAACCAAGGGCATGTGACCTCAAAAGATTTTGAGCAAAAGGAGCAGGTAAGGGCATCTCATCTGAAGGAGAATGAGGCAAAATATGAAGTGTGTCACAGGCAAGTAGTTAGTACTGAATATCTGCTATAATGCAGTTAAAGTTACAAAAAATAAATTGGATATTAATAGAGTGAATACAGAAGTAAAATCGTCATGCACAAAAGAAAAACTTGTAAAGGTTGTGAAAACTTCATTAAGCACAGACTGGCTTACAAAACATACAGATGAATGGAACATAAAATTTATTGTGCTGCAGTGTACTTTGATAAAAAAAGAAAACGAGGGTATAAAGTGAATGGAAAAACACTGAAGTGTATGGCAGACGATCACTTAATGAAAGTCTGAGCAGTAGATAGAGCCACAAAAGCACAAAAGGAGAATGTTAAATTTGGAGAAATAATAGGTAGACCATACTGAAGATTGCTGCATTCAATTCCAGGTATCATTGTAAAAATAATATTAAAAGCAAAGAGTACAAATTATAGATTCATCAAAATGATATCAGAAATGAAAGACACTAGCTTTCAGGTATACCTGAGATACTGGGACTATTGATTCACTGGCTCCTGATGAAACCTGCACAGCATCCTGCTGTACCTGCTTGTTATTGGTTATTAAAGTATCCACAGTTTGTACGTCTGAAGCAAAATAAGGATCAGATCCAGTCCTCTCAATGACTTCACAAACTTCAGTAACAGGGATATTTGGACTGAAATCTAGATCCTCTTCGGTTGTAATAACTTTGTCTTGTTCTGAAGCAATCTTTTTTTCATCAATTAACACAACTGCTTTTCCCAAGTTTGGCTTAGGCTTCTGGAATCGTCTCCTTACTGCAGAGTTTGGTTTGGCCCTTGATTCCTCTTGTTTCTCCATAGGCCTGAAACAGCAAAAAAAAATCAAAATCTGGCATCTTTAAACCAAAGTATTTATTTAACCTACCCAGTCTTGGAGACTGTACACTACAGACCAGACTTTAGAACGCACTATAACAGCAAGTAAGATCACCCTTAAATCTGACAAATAACTCACGAAAATTCAAATTAATCAACAAAACGGTTGCTGCTACCTTGACAGCTATCGAGGGTAAAAAGAAGCTTCATATTTTAATACAGCTTAGCTATTTGTCACATTGAACTTTTCTAGCTCCTTGGAAGAGCTATCTAATTAGACCTACACCCATGCTTTTTCCCTATAACCACAATAACATTTTTAATTTATTATGTATCCTTTTGAAAGTAATTTTCTGCTTCCAGTATCCTTCCAGGTCATTACTTATGTATTTTTTCTGTCTTTTTCTACCTTAAATCTGTCCTCCGTTGACTGACTCTTTTAAAAACAAATTCTACTAATTTACTTGATCAAAACCCTTCATGATTTTAAATGCCCCTCTGAAGCTGGAACTATAAATATAACAGCAAGTAAATACACATGACAAACAGGAAGCTGATCGAAGAATACAAGCCCCTTTGGCATATGCAGTGAAGCATCGGTATAGTAATTTCACAATTAATGAACAAGCATCTGTAAGTAATCCATCCCAGTTGTAACTAACTTTATTCACATCACCTGTGCTTATTATTTTTCTGATTACATATTCTTTTCCTCAAATTACATATCTGTAGTCTACAATTAATTTAGCAACAGAAATCCATCATTCACAGGTTTTAAGCCTCATTAGCCACAAGTGGCCCTCCAGAAATGTGATACCCATTATCATGATCACCCATGCAGAAATTAATTCGTTGGTTACAAATCAACATTAACTGCTTATTACATCTCTCTGATTTCTGTTTCATTGCGTCAAATATGAGACAACTCTGACAGTAAACTCTTAGTTCAAAAAGAAAGAAGGAAAAATCCTATAGTTATGTGAAAATGAAAACCTTGCTCCCAAAAATCAAAAGCTAGCTCTTGATAAAATTAAGCTGGGCAGCTTTCATTCTCAATGAAAAGTTAACTTCCTCCACAAATCTTGGTTCTTCACAAAGAAGTCTTTTAAAAAAACCTTCTTGGTAGTTATCAAGTCTTGCAATTGTTTGTTTTTATATTTCTTACTCATAAGAGCCAGGAATAGTACAACAATTGGCATAACAGTATTTTAAGAGTGCAGAGATTGAAAAACTAGGAGGTGTCAACAGTCACTCTCAAATTTACTTAACAATTGGTCACATAACAATACTGAAAGCAACCTGAGAGCCGATTAACTGTCTGTCTGTCCAGTGAATGGTTGAATAGTGCACTTTGCTGATAAAAACCAAAAGGTACAAGAAAATGTAATTTATTACCATGATTCAGTGTCAGAACCTTGTGCTTTACTTTCCAATATTTTCTTGGTTTTATCAGCTGTGACACTGTTGATTTCCTATAAAAAATAAAACCAGTTCAAAATTACACCAAATATGGCAAAAGCACTGCCAATTAGAAAAAAAATCATAATTTTGCTGATGAGAAAATAAACCAATACAAGTTCACAAACCCTTTCCTGATGTCAAAATCATTGCCTAAATTTGGTCATTCCTGCAGCTCTCTCTTTTGGCAACACTTCCAGATGATTATTTATGTTGTTATTTTAAATGTCGTTTAGGGATCATATACAAAACAAATTTAATCTTTATCCATTTCAATGCTTGCTTTCAGAAATATCAATATACAATAAACTCCCTGTTATTGGGCACAAACGGGAAATGGAGATGCTGGGTCACATGAATGCACTGGTTTTGGCCAGGACCACTCAAATACCATAAATGAGGTTTGATTGGAAGGAGAGAGAAGCAACCAAATAATCAGTTGCCAGAACAAGGAAACCTACTCCCGTTGATTGCTAGGTGCATGACAATTCTGGATAACATGGCCCTAATAGCACCAGTAAAACTCGTCATCACAGTACTCCTTTCCCTTGTTCTGAGAGTACCTTAATTTTATCAAGTAGAATTGAAATTATATGCTGCTGCAAGCAGTTTGAATGGGAATTGAAACTGTAAAACCAGATCAGCAATGGCGGGGAGATTCCTTAGCATTACTGTACTAATTAGGTGCAAATCATAATCTCCACTGTTTTTTCCAAGATTGCTGGGAAACATTTTACAATGCAGACAATTACCATTTTGAAAATAAGATTCTGAACCAACAAAAGATGACAGTTAATGCAAAGTGCCTGTTATTTGTAGGTTTTGCCGTACACTAAAATGACAGTACACATTATACATATACCTTTTCTGATGCTTCATTATTCATGATCTCAGGGGGATCACAATTGGGAGCATCCTCATGCTGTACAGATGATTCTTGCACTTCTTCACTCTTGCCTTCCTTGTTGTCACCATCACTAAATCTAATAGCTTGTGAGGCAGTTTTATCGTCATCTTTTCCTCCTACTCTTTTTGTTCTGTTTGCTTTTAAGTTGGGTTTAAGTTTTTGAACACGAACATATTGAGATTTCTTAGAAGTTTTTGTTGTAACTGGTGGAGTTGTTTTTGATGGTGCTTCACTTTCATGATCACTGAAATAAACATTTAGGCAATAGAACAATTTCAAAAATAAATTCAAATGCATTCTACATTTCAAGGTTAACAACACACCACCATTTTAAAATGTTGTCACGATATGCAGTTATCACTGGTCAGGAATGCATTTATTATCCCTTCCTAGTTTCCCTGGAGAAGATGGTAGTAAGCTGCTAATTGAACTGCTGCAGTCATGGTCTTTTTAAGGTACAGAAACGGTAAGTTTGAAAGGTTCTATCAAAATGAGTTGTTGGAGTGTATCTTGTAAACATTGCAACCTGTTGCCACTGTGTGCTGATGATGAAGGGAATAAATGTTGGAGGTACTAGATGGGATGCCAACAAAGTGAACTGCATATCTTGAATCGTATTAAGAGTCTTAAACTTTGGAGCTAAACCCATGCAGGGAAGTGGTGAGTATTCCATCACACTCATGATTGTGACTTCTAAACGGTGGACAGACTTTGAGAAGGCAGGTGGTGAGTTACTTGTTACAGAATGCCCAGCCTCTGATCTGCTCTTGTAGCAACAGTAATTACAAGGCTAGTTCAGCTAAGTTTCTGTTCAATGGTAACCTCAAGGATAAAGGAAGTTGGGGAGTTTAGCAATGGCAATGCTATTCAAGTCATGGGGCAATGGTTGGATTGTCTCTTATTGGAGATGGTCAATCCTGGCATTTCAATGATTTTAATATTATACACGTCTCTCATCAACTCAAGCCTGCATAATGTCCTGGTCCTGCTGCATTTGGAATTGGACTGCTTCAGTATTTGAGGAATTACGAATGGTGCTAAACATTGTGTAATCAATCACAGCAAATATTCCCATTTTTGACCTTATGATGGAAGGAAGGGCATATGATTTGGCAGCTGAAGATGGTTGGGCATAGGGAATTACCCTGAGGAACTCAAAACTGAACCCATGCAGGGAAGTGGAGAGTTTTCAATTACACTCATGAAAATAAAGTTTGAAATAATCTAGATGATTAAACCTCAACCAGAGAAGAGCACATTTTATCAGACCATTATGATCTGCTATAGTACCCAAGTTCTTGAAACAAAATTAATGGACAAACCCTGCTGAACAATTATGCTATTCAAAGGTATCACCATTTCATCAGTTAGTTAATGCAACAGTCACAAGGGTATTTCCACTCATCTTCCTTAATTGCATGATATTTTTGCAACTCCTAGGAAAAAACACCTTTTTTGGAAAAGTTTTAATCCATGAATTTTTGATTACTTTTGTGCTCAGAATATATTGTTTAGATTTTGTTTTCTCTTTAACAAGAAACCTGATATTACATTTTTAGGTTTATTACGTTCCATTAGTTATTCAACATAACTAAGTTTGTCGCAGAGGCATTACGATACAAGGTTAAGAACCTACGCTTATCAAACAGTTTGTCATGGATTTTCAGTTTTATACTGAGTATTTATTGTCTTGCTTAGTTTAAACTGTGCAAGGCCTTAACTTGTACTGTGCCAACAAGAAAAGAATCAAGTAACCCAGGTGGATCCTAACCAGATTATTGTTCAGCTCCTGCTAATTTGAATTCAAATGATTTAACAATATAATTGTTTGATGTACTTACCATCTCACATTGTTTGGCAAACACCGTTGGAAGTCTGCACGGGAAATTCTACGACATGGTGGCATAATGGTATTGTGACTGGACTAGCAATCCAAAGCTCCACGCTAAGGTTCGGAAGACATTGGTTTAAATTTCACCATGCCATTCTGGTGAAGAGTCACCGGGCTTGAAAGTTCAACTCTGCTTTCTACCCTCAGACCCTGCTGAATTTTGCCCACAATTTCTGTTTTTGTTTCTGATCTCCATCATATGCAATTCCTTGTTTTGTTTTAGCATAAATGATTCTTTAGCCAATTGACAGTGGTTAAGGTCTTTCCCATCCTCTCCTGATCTGGCCTACATGTGACTCCAGATCCACAGCTACACACGGTTTACACTTAACTGTTCCGGGATGGGCAATAAATGCTTGTCAATCTTTTGCTACTTTTTAACCTTCATTTCATAAAAGTCCTGCATTTCTCTACTTTTACATTCTTCCCAGCATAAAACTCAGCCAAGTCAAAAGTTGAGTTTAATAGCTTGCATATGAGCCCAAGTACTTCAGTCGGTAACACATCAGGCTTTTAATTTGAGGGGCCCGGGTTCAAGTCTCTGGGCGATATTTTTAGGGTTGCACGGTGGCACAATGGTCAGCACTGTTGCCTACAGCACTAGGGATACAGGTTTGATTCCATTCTCAGGCAACTGTCTGTGTGGAGTTGGCACAATCTCCCCGTGTCTGCGTGGGTTTCCTCCAGGTGCTCCACTTTTCTCCAACAGTCCAAAGATATGCAGGTTAGGTGGATTGGTTATGCTAAATTGCCCATAGTGTCCAGGGATATACAGGCTAGCTTTGCTAGCCATGGGTAATGCAGGATGGGAGGCCATCCTGCATTGGACTGGAGCTAGGAGACTCCAGCTCTGTAGTCATAGAATCATAGGGTCATCCAGCACGGAAATAGATCCTTCGGTCAAACCAGTCATGGCCGAACATTATCCCAAACTAAACTAGTCTCACCTGCCATCACTTGGCCCATATCCCGCCAAACATTTCTTATTCACATACTCATCCACATGTCTTTTAAACGCTGTAACTGTACCCACACTCACAACATCTTCTGGAAGTTCATTCCACTCATGAATGGCTCTCTGTGCAAGAAATTTGCCCCTCATGTGTTTTTAAGATTTTTCTCCATTACATTAAAATCATTATATAAACATAGGTTACCTCACAGAATGACTTTCAACATTGTGATTCACTTTTTTCTTTGTTTCGGAAGGCTGTTTATTTTCAGCGATCCCTTGCTCAAGCGATATTTCACCATTCACTACGTGGCATTCATCTTCACCTTCTGCAATCTGGTCTCCAACATTGTCTTCTTCAGCAGAAAGCAAATCTGAAGATTTTTGAGTTCCTATTCAAATTGTTTACCAAAAATATGTTTGCAGCTGTGGCATTTGGAGCCAGATGAAAAATAATATAATGCTTATAAAATCTGTATGTCAAATTCACATGCGTAGTTTTCCTTTCAACCAATAAGTACAGCTCTAAAAACCTGTTTGTTGCAGTGGGTTGAGTTCAAACATTTACTGCTTTATTGGGGACAACATGTTTTTATTACGTTACTTATTATTATAGAAATGTTGCTTCCTTAATGACTCAGAATCTCTCAGGAAGTAGATAGCCTCCAATACTTGGCTCTGTTCTAAAGACGCTTTATATTTAATGTTACTTGGATGACTTGAATTTTGAGGAGTTATGCAGAAACAAGTTTCTTTAAAACCACCTTTGCAATCACTGGCAAACATCCATGCTTCTGATCTTATGACAGAGGGATGGTCATTAAAGAAGCAGCTGAAAGTGGCAGGGTGTAGGACATTATCCTGAGGAACTCCTGCAGATGTGCAGCAGCTAAGATGCCTGACCTTCAACAACCACAACCATCATTATTTTGTGCCAGATATAACTTCTACTAGTAGATTTCTCACTCATTTCGCACTGATTCCAGTCTTACTCAGACTGAGTAACCAACACTTTATCATTTTGCATTCAAGAATAATCCATTGGCCAAAGTCTTAGTTTTCTCTGTAAAGCCAAGTTCTGAAGAGAAATCTATCCTTCTCTTTTCCTCAAAGTGAAAAAGTGTGCACGCTTTTGTTTGCACATGTTTTGGGAAACTGAGAGAGATAAGCATTTATTCTTCTATCTTTCTGACTGTATAAGCTAACCAATTATCGTTCCTTTACTGAACAACTTTTGTTTTGATAATAAACCTTAGTAATTGTGTTTACTAAGAAACCTAGATAATAGATCTTTTTGTTTAAAATCTAATATAGGGAAGGCACTTATTTGGTCATCTCAGTAAATGGATAAAGTATTTTCATTTTTATGATGCAACCCATGGAGTAGCAGGACTAGAAACAGTGGGCATCTCCAGCCTTGGCTATAACAATTCAAAAATAATCTGTTTTGCCAAAATGACTTGAATGTATTTGCAAGCTCATTGTTTGCAGGTACAACTATAGATCATAATCCTGTCCTAAACTTGTATTTTTACAGACACACTTTGAGAAAATAAAACCTGTTAGCAAACAGTAGCAGGGACTTTTAACAATTTTTACACTCCTAATCCAGAAAAATGATAATCAAATGCAGAATGTCAACAATTAGTCATAGAATCATAGAGATGTACAGCACGGAAACAGACCCTTCGGTCCAACCCGAATTGTCGACTAGACATCCCAAACTAATCTACTCCCACCTGCTAGCACACAGCCCATATCCCTCCAAACCCTTCCTATTCATATACCCATCCGAATGCCTTTTGGATGTTGCAATTGAACCAGCCTCCACCACTTGCTCTGGCAGGTCATTCCATACGCATACCACCCTCTGCGTGAAAAGGTTGCCGCTTAGGTCTCTTCTATATCTTTCCCTTCTCACCCTAAACCTGTGCCTAGTTCTGGACTCCCCAACCCCAGGGAAAAGATTTTGTCTATTTATCCTATCCATGCCCCTCATAATTTTGTTAACCTCTGTAAAGTCACCCCTCAGCCTCCGACGCTCCAGGGAAAACAGCCCCAGCCTGTTCAGCCTCTCCCTGTAGCTCAGATCCTCTAACCCTTGCAAATATTTTCTAAACCCTTTCAACTTTCACAACGTCTTTCGGATAGGAAGGAGACCAGAACTGCATGCAATATTCCAACAGTGGTCTAACCAATGTCCTGTACAGCCGCAACATGACCTCCCAACTCCTGTACTCAATACTCTGAAGCTCAGATCCTCTAACCCTGGCAACTTCCTTGCAAATATTTTCTAAACCCTTTCAACTTTCACAACGTCTTTCGGATAGGAAGAAGGAGACCAGAACTGCATGCAATATTCCAACAGTGGTCTAACCAATGTCCTGTACAGCCGCAACATGACCTCCCAACTCCTGTACTCAATACTCTGACCAATAAAGGAAAGCACACCAAACGCCTTCTTCACTATTCTACCTACCTGCAATTCCACTTTCAAGGAGCTATGAACCTGCACTCCAAGGTCTCTTTGTTCAGCAACACTCCCTAGGACCTTACCATTGTTCAAATCCAATCAACTAATTTGACACAGACTTGGAACTTGTGGACTTCCAATATTTGAGCTACAAACCTAATAGTTACTCCAGATATTTTGCTTGTTTCAATACCACAGCAATATCTTGGATGGTTGCAGTTGTTGAAGGTCAGACATCTCAGCTCCAGCATAAGTCTGCAACAATTCCTCAGGATAGTGACCTTAGTTCCTGGAGTCTACAAAAAGTCTAGCACACTGCAATAATGCCAGAGTCTAACAAAAATCCAGGACGTAATTCAAATTCACTGATTAATTGGTCATTGGTCACTAACTGCACCTCAGACACAGTTACCAAAGCAAGCAGGCAAACAGTTTCAATCGAGTGCAATTACACATTCATGTCTCCCCGATTACTTTAAATTTGAAGTAATCATCTGCTCTCTAGGCTATATTTTACTTCAGCATCTTGAGTTGTTTTCTGTAAATTAATTTGGCATTTTAAGGCAATTATTACCAAATGAATAACAAAACCAAGGCAGAACAGACAGAAATGCTCCAACCTTATCAGAATGAGGTCAAGCTTACAATTCTCAAGGCATGTGTTGGACTAGGGTGTACAAAATTAAAAATCACACAAAACCAGGTTATAGTCCAACAGGTTTAATTGAAAGCACTAGCTTTCGGAGAGCTGCTCCTTCATCAGGTGGTTCTCAAGACAGTGAGTCTTTATTTCCAGTTGCAGCATTTTTGAAAACAACTACTAACCAGGCACTTGCCCATGTAAAGGGAATAAGAAACAAGGGAACTCTCATACTCCCCAGCAACTGGACAAGAATACCTATAGCAGAGGACTGGTGACATCTTAGGTTTTCTTTAAAACTACACATAATTAGCTTAAATGAATGGCTGGATGAAGAGATGAATGATAAAACTCAACAAAACAATCCACAGTCGCAAATACTATATGAGAGAGAGCTACAACAATTCTTACCGATCTTGCACTCCTGCACTTCCTGCTTTGATTCCTGAGAACTACTTCCTTCATGAGGTGGCTCTTTAGTCGTTTCTTGCTCTGCTGGCTCTGCAGTAAGTTTTTTTTTCCGTTTTCGTTTGCGTTTAGTTGGATGGGGCTTTGACGTACTTTCTTTTTTCTGTGCATCTTCCTGACCTTCTACACTGCAAGATGCTTCAGTTCCATCCACTACAGAATTGGAATCAACTTCAGTTAATTCAGTGTCAGCAAATTCGACTGGATCAGGGTCATCAGGATCACTTTCTGGTTCCGTCACATTTTTGCCTAAATGCATAAGGCAAGTAAGAAGACACACGATAACAAACATTTGCTGTTGTGGAATCTATCCATGTGTACAATATTTCTAAGTTTACAAGCAATTATGCAACACAGCAAATGCACACCATTAAAAGTCAATTCAAAAGGAATCATACTTCAGAAATGAATCAGGCATAATAGTCAGAGGTAGTCAAAGCTCCCACAACTGTCATGAGAATGTTCTTCTGCCCTGTTTATTTAAACCATACTTTACTGCTAAGAGTAGTGGATATCAGAGTTAGTGCTTCACAGTAAGTGAAAAAGAATGACTCTCTAAAAAAAGCTCCAAAACTTAGCAACAGGAATATGTGTCTGTGTATTATCCTTTTCAGTGAATACAGAGATGAGAATGTTCTTCTGCCCGGTTTATTTAAACCATACTTTACTGCTAAGAGTAGTGGATGTCAGAGTTAGTGCTTCACAGTAAGTGAAAAAGAATGACTCTCTAAAAAAAGCTCCAAAACTTAGCAACAGGAATATGTGTCTGTGTATTATCCTTTTCAGTGAATACAGAGATTTTTCCATTCATCATTGTCACCAAAGGTTCAAGTTTAAAGATTGCATTAGTGTTATATAGATGGATATACGCCTCTCAAAAGCTAATGCAAATACCAACTCTCATATCATGTTGATGCAGAATGCAGTATTAGGTGTGGACATTACATAGTCCACAACTGTGAATAGACACCATAAACATTCTATTTAAAGATGCTTGTATGGGCTTCATCTAACACTTAACTGCGTAAGGAGCAACAGATTTGTAAATATGCCAGTTTCTAAGTTTGCATGTTGCTTTGTGCTGACCTCAAACAAGGAAACAGCTGAGATATGAGAAGTTGCCTAGAATTCATGGAGAAGTAAGGAGAAAATCGATTAGGTTACTGTTCCTAGTAACTGTTCAGCAACCCCTGCGGGTAGTATGTACTATATGCGGTTACATCTGCTAAGAAAGTTGCAAGTTTGCTCAAATGTTCACATAGCTAAAAGCTGGCTTTCACTCACTTGGTTAGCACTATGGTCATTTAGACCAAGTACTGGATGGAAACCATACTGAAGAATGGTACCATAACCTTCAGAAGAATGGTACTAAAACCTTCAGAATGTGTAGAGGTAAGAGGGAGAAAAATGACAGAAGGAGGAAGCATGATATTCAGTAAATTTGTTCTTTAAAGTTTTCAAACTTCATGATTCATTTCACAGAGAAGTTTTCTTTAATAACATATTTCAGCTTAGTTGTAACATAAGAGCTTTTGACAGCCCTCATTTTGACAAGATTATCTGAAATGGTTAATTTTCTAAAAGCAAATGGATGCTATTCTAATATATTGTTGGAATACCACATTAATACAGTTTCACAGTGCCCATAATCCTAACTTCAAAGTACACTTTTAATTAGGTCTTTGCTGGATAATTCAGCCTTGTTTAATCATTAACAATAATCCAGATAATGCTGTTACTCAGAGAAGGAAACAAAGTCTCTATCTCACATTATATTAACAGCCCTTCTTATCTGAAACAAACAAGTAGAAAACATTTAAACTTTTGTTGTTTAGCTCTTAACTTTAAATTTTGGTTCAAGGCAAAAGGTGTCAAAAAGTTCAAAGATATACAATTATGAATGATATTTAATCATATGTTGATTTTAAAATATAGAATCCATATTACATAGCAGCGTAAAGAATTTATCATCTTTGTTAGTTCACTGCAAAACGGCCTTTGCAAAATGATAATGAAGTATTTTTAAACTATGCTACCTTTCCTGTTCCGTTTGCTCTTAGATGGCTTTCTTGGAGCTTGAGTTTTTGTTTTCTCATCCTTTTCTTTCTTTCTCTTTGACTCTGCTTCTAAAACTCGGGTTAGTAACTCTCCAAAAAAATCCAGGTCGAGAGGTTTCTTCTCCTCTATGCAAAAAAAGATTAAAAGGGACCTGAGTAAAATACCATCAATAAGAATTAGACAACTACAGGTTACAAAATAATCAGATTGAACTTCCAGTATCAAGCAAAGGAAAACCAAAGTAAAAACTGTTCATTGTAATTAAAAGAAACACTAGGCCAATAAAGTAAGTGGATCACATGGGAATCTATAGACCAAACAAAATCGGAAAACCAGCCCAACAGTAAGCCTTCTCTAAAGTTAGCACGAGTGTTTACTGATCATTTTCCCAAATCCTCAATAATTAAAATATCACTATGTTTGCTTTTGAGGTAGGGTAACTATCTCGCAAACCAAGGAAGATACTCACTCATGATAAGAACCTGCGTGTGAAGTATTTTAACATCAGACGGTTGTTGTACTGTAGCTACTATACAATTCTGACCAACCAGGAAACTCCCATTTACCTTGGGCATATCAGAAGGATTTACAGATTGAAAATCAAACTACTTAGTAGCATTACAGCACATCTTCTGCACCATCAAATCCTGAGGTGGAACTTGAACCCAGAGATTCTGGCTCAAGCCTAGAGAGGTTACCACTTCCCCAGAAGATTTCTTTGCTTCTGGAACATCCTGCTGCTCTCCAGGTATGCTGTTCACATTCAAATTGTTTGCCTCATATTTACACTTTTTAATCAATGTGCAATAATATCGAAATCACCCCGAAACAAGAACCTTGAGCCGATTTAAATACTACCATACTCACTGAATGCTTTGTCAATCCTCCATGAATTCAACTTTTCTTCACGTTTAAATTTGTTCTGTGGAAAAAAAACTGTTAATAAAAAATATTTTTCACTTATGTAAAAGCGATTGTTTAAGGTTTTTTTTAATTAGTGTCTGCCATTTCTCATGTATCATGTTGATAATGATAAGTATGCTTAATCTTGTTCCAATATGCAACTGAGCAACATGGATTCATTTTTATGTACAGGTCAATACCCTGTTGCAGCTAATGGAATACCAAAAAATGCAATTACAATGGGTTGACTCATCTTTCTGAGTCTATAAACAACTAGATGAATACAGAAAATTGTTCTAAAGACAATTGAAATTACCTTTATTTCTATTCTTGTCCTGTTGGGGAATAACTGACCAATCATAGAGAAATCTGTCCCAACCATACTGATTGCTAGAAAGAACATGTCTGTTTCTGAAAAGAATTAAAATTTACTTCAAACAACAAACATAGTACAAATAAAACCAACAAATTCTTAGACAAGAAGAATTGTAAAAAATCAACAAAAAATTATGCAATACAAAACAAAACAAAGCAGGCGTACAAAACTTCGAATGAGTTACTGGCATCCTTTTATGCATACAGGCTGTGTGGGCTGCTGTGCCAAAGTCTTAAAACAATTGTGTCAGCCATTTTTCAACCTTTTATTTCCCCCTTGTTTCTCGGTTGCAGGTGTTGCAGTCAAGACCAACATTTATTGTTCATCTCGAATGATCCTCT
This sequence comes from Chiloscyllium plagiosum, assembly GCF_004010195.1. Lineage (NCBI taxonomy): Eukaryota > Metazoa > Chordata > Chondrichthyes > Orectolobiformes > Hemiscylliidae > Chiloscyllium > Chiloscyllium plagiosum. Next base: position 38,319,789 of record NC_057711.1, read on the forward strand.
AGGTGGTAGTGAGCTGCCTTCTTGAACTGTGATCTCACGGAGGAGTTCCACCCACAGAGCTATTATGAAGCGTATTCAAGGTTTTCGATCAGCAACATGAGAATAGGCAATATAGCTCCAAGTCAAGATATAAAGTGGCTTTTTGGAGAATTTACAGATTCCCATGTGGCTGTTCCTTGAATTTTTTTTTAAGTTGCAAAGGATTTGGAACGTTCTTTTGAGGGAAGCTTAGTGAGTTGTTGCTGTGCACCTTATAACAAAGAACTACAAGTGCTGGAAGTCAGAAACAAAAGCAAAAATTGCTGGAGACACTCAGGAAAAAGTCATATTTATAATGGGGGGAGGGGGCCATGAGCAGATAAGTGGAGACGGAGCCCAGAGAGAGGGAAAGAGAGAGAAAGAGAAAAGGATAGAGTCAGAAAGAGGAAAATGTTAGGCAAACAAAGTAATAGTTTGAGAGAGAGTGTGTGTTTGTGCATGTGTGTGAAAGAGAGCATGAGAGTGTAAACAAGAGGGAAAGAAGGGAACAGGGGATGCATTTGCATGAGTACGTGAAGGGTTGTGAGAGAAAGACAAGTTAGAAAATTAGAAAGGACCAAGTGTTAGGAGAGAGTATCAATCCAGTATGATGCGACCAATACTGTGAACGGAATATATTGACATGCTTAGCAACTTAGAAAAACAGATCAAGAGGAAATGGATTAAACATACAAACAGAAGCAAAGTACTGCAGATGCTAAAGACATGAAATACAATAATGTTTGGAGAAACTCAGCAGACCTGGCAGCATTTGTAAAGTAAGATGCAGAGTTAATGTTTTAAGTGCAGTATTACTTTTCTTTGGAACATGAAGTTAACTCGCTGTTGCTTGCTCCACTAATGCTGCCAGATCTGCTAAGTTTCTCCACTACTTTGCTTTTATTTCACAAAGGAGGTTGGGTGGGTCTGTTAATAGATATGATTATCATAGTGTCAAATATCAAGACATAAAATCAGTGCGGGCACAGATTAAATGTAGCAAAGAAAAGAACTCATCAGTGAGAGTAATTTACAACTACCCAACACTGGAGAAACAGTGGGACTGGTAAGGAAGGCACTACAATAATAATAATGGATTAATGTAATCCTTACATAGATAAAGCAAACCAATAGCAGTTTAAAGACAGTTTCATGGAACGTATTATGACAATTTCTTAGAACAATATAGTGTGGAACCAACCTGGGAACAAGCTAATTTAGATTACCAATTAATTGTACCATTAATTACAACAGGATTAATTAATGATTCCACTATAACAAATTCCCTTGCAAAAATGATAACATGATGAATTTTACATAATGAGTGTTGCTGGAAAAGCACAACAGGTCAGGCAGCATCCGAGGAGCAGGGAAATCGACGTTTCGGGCAGCAGCCCTTCAGCAGGAAAGGGCTGACTGACCTGCTGTGCTTTTCCAGCACCACTCTAATCTTAACTCTGATCTCCAGCATCTGCAGTCTTCACCTTTGCCTAATGTGTACAAAGTATCAGTTTATCTCATCTATCAAGTTATTATTTTCCAATATGAATTCCCAAAATCACTGCCTATAGGACCAATGTTCACTTTATTAACTCCTTTCCTTTTTACAGATCTATAGAAATTTTTAATACTGTGAGAAAGGTGTATAATATTATTGCTGTTCAAGAATTTGGATTTTTAAAGTTGAGGCAGATGGGTTTTGGATTCAGGCCTGTGATTGTAACTTTTTTTTAAAAAAAGGTTAGAAAGTCATTTGGAATTGTGACCTAAATATATAGTTTCCAAGAATGAATGGGATTCAGTTAAGTGCCTCACAGAATACCTCTGGTGCTAACTAAGGAAACGTTTATTTTGCTGTGTTTACGAAAGTCACAACCAACAACTCGGGGCCATAAGTTTAGTTTGACTTTATTTCAGAAGAACAGCTTTTCATCCGGCAGGAGATGTAGTTTGTGAAGTCTCCTGCTGCCAGACTTTATTAGATGTTTTCAAGTTGTTAGAACTATAAAGAGGTTTAAGCCAGGAGACCAGGAAAGAAATTGCAAATCCATCTCAGTAGTCCAAAGATGAGAACTAAAAAAGAATATTGCTGAGAAAAAAGGTTGAAACTTTAATAATGTTAGATTTTTCTAAACTGTCCTACATGTATGTATGTGTATGTATATAGGAAAACGTTGTTGCTTTTCGTTGGTTTAATAAACTTGTTTCCTTGTGTTAAAGAACATGGGCAGTCTCATGCAAATATGTCTAGTGACTGGCCACCACAGTAACCATCACAAAAATTAAACTTTTGATTTATCAAGTCAGGTTTCACTTGAGAACCTGGCTTGTCCAGATGATCATCAAAATAGTACCAGAATTTATATTTCAAGTTACATTTATCTTGCAGTCTAATCTTCCCTTCTTATTAATCAATTAAATCTTTTTTTAACGTTCCATCTTATTTCATTACCTGCCACCTAAATATGCACAATTATATGTCTTTTCTTCAGATTTTCCATTATCTTTAAGCTTTTTAATTAAACACAGGTAGTGGGACTGCCCCTTACACTCCAACAAGGAAGAAAAATTGCATCCATTGTGTAATCTAAATTACCCTACCCTCTTAAGTATCTGCCGCTGCAACTCTATTGACCTACCCATCATCCAAATTTGACAATTCACTTTAGTTAGCTCAGCTTCAATGCCCTCACAATTGCTCATCTTTAAATTTAAAATATTAGCCTTGAATCCAATCCTTTCTTCCTCAATGAATGTAAAATTCAATCACTTTCTGATTGTTGCTGCCAGGGGCAGCTTCATCTAAGGTCATTAATTAATCCCAATTTATTGGACAATACCAGGTTTGTCTAGAACATGATGTTTGAAAAAACTATGCTGAACATTTCCATTAACTTCTCACCTAGGCTACTTTTGTCTATCTGATTTTTCAACTCCACATGTAGATTAAAATTCCAATTGTTATTGCCACAGCTTTCTGACAAACCTTTTTTCTTCCTTTATACTCCATCCTACCGCGTAATTGCTGTTACAAGGCCTGAACATAACTCTGGGGTTGAAAAATGTGGTGCTGGAAAAACACAGCAGGCCAGGCAGCATCCGAGGAGCAGGAGAATCGACATTTCGGGCATAAGCCCTTCTTCAGGATTGAAGAAGGGCTTATGCCCGAAACATCGATTCTCCTGCACCTCGGATGCTGCCTGGCCTGCTTTCCAGCACCACATTTTTCAACTCTGGTCTCCAGCATCTGCAGTCCTCACTTTCTCCTACCTGAACATAACTCTGACAAGTGACTTTGTGCCCGTATAATTTCTTGTTTTTACTCAAACTGCGTCTACATCCTGGTTTCCTAACTTAGATCATCCCTCTGTTTTGCTACTAGTTTTAGATATGAACATTGAAATGTGCTTCAAAATGTATAAAATGCATTAAGGATGAGCAATAAATATTGGCGTAGTCAGTAACACCTATATCTCAGTGAAAGAATAAATACATTTGATTCTTGTAAAGTTCAATTAAGTTGAAATGGAGCACACTAGTAGTTATTTTTGGCAATTTTTTTTAAAAAGCAGAAAAAGTAAAACAATACAGGAGTACAAATTTGAAGCATTAATTTCAGTGGTTTTGCTTCTTACAACTTAAACATCTAAAGCAAAAAGTTTTTTTTTAAAATAAGCCATTAAACCTGTCTCATACATACCTTTATTAGACCATGGCTTTGTGTGTGTGCTCTTCCTAAAACTGGAATAAGTCGTTTGAGAACCGCGTTCAAAAATGGGATCGTTTTCTTCAACAATCGGTCCTTTCTTCCTCAAAACCTCAACCGTTAAACTATGTTTTTGTTTAAAAAACATAAGTATATGTGAATTCACCATAAAATTTTTGCAACTTAAAGTAATGCTGTGTGAACTTCCTTCATTATAAAGCACAACCTGTTTTGTTCTGCCCTGAACAAATCATTGTACATTCTCTCATATACCATAGTCCCAGCTTTAAAGATTAAATATATCAGTTAGAATCCAGAACTGAGCAAGTTATGATAGAGTACAAGCTACTGATTAAACCTTACCTGGAGTACTGCACTCAGTTTCGAGCATTAAGTCTCATGAAATATAAACTGCCCTTCGAAGATGTCTAGCAAAAATAAAGTATCAATTTGATACCAATACCATTAAAGATATGAGCAGAGTAGGCCATTTGTCACATCAAATCTGCTCTGTCATTCAATCATAGATGATTATGCTGCTCAATCCAATTCCCCTGCCTTTTCCCCATAGTCCTTGATCTGTTTATTAATCAAGAACTTATCTCTACATTAAATGCACTCAATGACCTGGCCTCCACAGCCTTTTGTCGCGATGAGTCTCACAGATTCACCACCCTCTGGCTGAAGGGTTCAAATAAAACTTACAGGCAGTATAAACTTGGTTTGTATTTCCTTGTGTTCCATTATTGAGTGGTGATCTAAATAATCACATGTTCTATAGGATAGTTACAGGTAGGTGAATTTGAACCATACCGTATAATCTTAAAATTAGACCCAAGACATTTAAGTGTGCTATCAATGAGTAGTGGAAATCTGATTCTCTCTTCGGAAACTAGCTGTCGATGTTGAGACAAGTGAAATGTTCAAGGTAAGTAGAGTTTTATGATTAGGGTAGCCAGGGATTATTGATTAACGATGGAGAAATGGAGTTGAGACATAGAGAACTCATATCAAAATGAGTGGTTGAGTAGACTGGAATGGACTGAACAGCCCATTCCTACTGCCACATTTCACTGAAACAGTAACTTCCCTTTTATGCCATAGGTTTCAATTTGCTGACAAATCTAATATAGGCTGCTTTATCATGCGCTTTTTGAAAGTCCATATACAAATCAACTACAACACACTCATCAATGTTCTCTGCAACTTACTTAAAATCAAGTTAAGTAAACATGAAAACAAAAACAAAATGTTGTGGATGTTGAAAATGTGGAATAAAAACAAGTGCTGGAAAGCAGCACACCTGGAATAAGGAAAATGAGTGAAGTGTTTTGAGCCAAATTTGATTCTTCTTCAGAAGAGATTCAACATGATTTACTTCAACAAATACGTTCTGACTTTCCCTAAATAGTCCACATTTATGTAAGTGATGGCTAATTTTTCTGCCAGATTATAGTTTCAAAGGGCCTTCCCATCACCGGGATGGTGAACCCAATTTAAAGTCCCTTAAATCTTCAGAGCTGCAGCATAAATCAAATTGTAGCTTAAAGCTGATCACTTTTGGACACAAGTATATAGCACCTAGACTAAAGTACTGAACTCATTTGCAATAAATAAATGGTGTTCAGTAATAGTGTAAGCATCTAAATTGATTAATGATCAACTAATAAAAGGTAAAGTGCTTAAAGCAGAAATGTTTTAATATTGTGGGCACACCTTTCTTCATCAATAATAATAGAGCCATCTTCAGCCACTTTGACACGTGGACCCAAAACCGCATCATCCGATTCTTCATCTTCATCCTCATTAGCTGGTGGATTAATTGTTCCCACTTCAGGCCTATAATATAGAATAAGAAGGCACATTGTGAAGTTCAGAGCCTAACCTCTTTGGTAACATAATCAAAAATGACAATGAAAAGTTTATTCAAGCTTTTTGTTAAATATCCAAAGAAATTTTCTTTTACAACAGGATTTCTTTTATCTTGAGGGGTTAGGAATCTTTAGGAATCATTTATACTATAATAAATGTGGTGATGACTGAGAAATGCCCTCATCTTCTATCCTTAAATCATAAGTAATAATATAAATATATTTATTTTTAATTTGAATCACAGATCCGACAGTAAATTAAACTTACATTATCAAAAAGTGTTTTATTATTCATTTTAAAATCCTTTGGTAAAACTTCACAAATATAAACTTTGTGAAAATCACAAATCTATCGACTAATTTCTAGAAATATTAAAGATGCAGCCTGTTTTATTGGAAATGTTTGAAAATATACTCACTCTTTGGTTAAAACTGGAAAAGATGGTCTTTTTTCTTCTTCAAATGAAGATCTGTAAAGGTTTTCAAATAATAAGAAAACATGATATTACTTCTACTGAAAAATGAATTTAATCTGAAAAGGCTAATCCCATTCTTTAAATGCATTCCATCAGGAGCATTAGACAATTAATATTACTTAGAACATCACCAGGTCACGTACAGCATTGGATTTGTATCAGGCAAGTAGTAGATAAAATCTCTCATTGTCATTTTAGTACGTTCTGGGGGATTACCAGTTTCCCAAACTGGAATTGTTTCTCTGCGAGCTTTCTGCAACAAAAGAAGAAAAGTTGTGTAAAAATGCATCACATGCAGAAAATAGTTAAAGAAACAATATCAGTGTGCAATACATCAATCAGGACGCACAGAGAAAAGAATAAACAGAACACCAAAATGTGCCCTGCTGTGATAGTACATTTAGATTAGATTAGATTAGATTGCTTAAAGTATGGAAACAGGCCCTTCGGCCCAACAAGTCCACACCGCCCCGCCGAAGCGCAACCCACCCAGACCCATTCCCCTACATTTACCCCTTACCTAACACTACGGGCAATCTAGCATGGCCAATTGACCTGACCTGCACATCTTTTAGTTATAGTGCATGGGGTCATCTAATATATGAACATTTGGATCCACCACTGTACTACATCAGCACTTCTGTGGTGTGGTGCTTCAATTACTTAATATATAAAGGCCCATATCTTGCATGGGTAGCAGTAAAGAGGCTGGCAGGCTTCAGCATTACAGCTGCATAAATCAGGCAGCAGCCTCTGAGTATTGGAATAAACGTTTAAATGGGGAAATCTAGAACTTATGCTAGAGATATTCTTCTCCTCCACAGGTTGTGCTGCAACAATAATCACAGATATCAATGCAAGGCATGACAATGCAGTATTTCTCTAACTGTTTACAACTAAAGGTATCAAAAGCATTAGGGCTAGTGCACCAATTAGCATTTTTAATGCAACAATTGCATGTCAAACAGCATAAGCAATCCCTTAACCAATCGGTCAGAACTAAACTCTCAAGTCCTGCCACATCTTGTCGTGAATAGTGGTGGACAATGAAACAATTCACTGGAGAGGAGGCTTCACAAATATCCCAACCTTCAACAATGTAACTGCCTAATACCTAAGTGCAAAAGATAAAGCTGAAGCATTCACAACCTTCAGCCAGAGGTGTCAGTGGATAATCCATCTTGGCCTCTTCCAGAGTTTCCCAGCAAAACAGGAATGAGGCTTCAGCCAATTCAAATCACTCCACACGATATCGAGAAGTGGTTGGAAGCACTGGATACTGCAAAGGCTTTGGGCCCTGACAAAATTCCAGCAACAGTACTGAAGACTTATGCTCCAGAACATCTCATTCTCCTAGCCAAGCTCTTCCAGTAGTTACAACACTGGCATCTATCCAACAGTGTGAAATATGGCCTAGGTGTGTCCTCTACATAAAAAGCGGGACAAATCCATAGGAAGATAATTGCAGTTGTTAGCGGTCAGTCATCACAGCTCCAGGACATTGCTGCAGGAGTTCCTTAGGGTAGAGTCTGAAGTCCAACTATCTTTAGCTGTTTCATCAATGACCTTTGCTCTAATACAAGGTCAGAAATGCAGATGTTCACCGAAGAACGCACACTGTTCAGCACCATTCATGACTCCTCAGATACTTAAGTAGTCCATGTTCAAATGCAACTAGGTATGGACAATATCCATTCTTGGGCTGACAAGTAGCAAGTAACATTCATGTCACACAAATGTCAGGCTATGACCATCTCCAATAAGAGACAATTTAATCACTGCCCCTTGACAATCAATGGTGTTACCATCACTGAATCCCCCACTGTCAACATCCTTGGAGTTGCCACTGACCAGAAACTCAACTAGACTCATCACATTATCACAAGAGCAGGTCAGAGGCGATGAATACTGCAGCAAATAAGTCACCTCCTGGCTTCCCAAACACTATCCACTCTCTATATGGCACAAGTCAGGAGTGTGATGGAATACTCCCAATTACCTAGATAAGTCCAAATCCAACAATACTCAAAAGACTTGACACCATCTAGAACAAAGCAGCTCAACTGATTCTCACCACATCCCCACGAGCATCTACACATCCCACAAGTGAACAAAAATGGTTGCTAATTATTAGTAGATAACCTACTTCGTACTGAAGAATTAACTTTACAAGTTGATGTTTCATTCCTTCATAAGTTAATTAATATTAAATGTTTTAATTTGTGTTTCACTTTTTCTCTTTTGTGCCTTTTCCTTATTATTCCACTGTCAATTAGGGGGTTAGATAGGGTTGACAGTGTGAACCTTTTCCCGCGTATGGAGTCGGGTATTACAAGGGGGCATAGCTTTAAATTAAGGGGGGGTAGATATAGGACTGAAGTTACGGGTAGGTTCTTCACTCAGCGAGTCGTAAGTTCATAGAATGCCCTGCCAGTAGCAGTGGTGGACTCTCCCTCTTTATGGACATTTAAGCGGGCATTGGATAGGTATATGGAGGATAGTGGGTTAGTATAGGTTAGGTGGGCTTGGATCGGCGCAACATCGAGGGCCAAAGGGCCTGTACTGCGCTGTATTCTTCTATGTTCTATGTTCTATTATCTGTGTTTCCCAACCTTTATTTTGCTTCCTGTGAATCATTTAAATTTAATTTCCATTTTATACATGCTGTTTTAGATTCCATGTCTCAATGATGATTCCTCAATCTAATTTGAAGTGTGTCCCAGATTCATTCTTAGCTCTGAAATTCCATAGATCCCTTTTAGAAGATGCTGTATTTGTGAGACATCAGATTGGAGCAGGTTTCTCTACAACCTGATTAAACTGACCTGTCAATGTAGAGAACAGCACAATCCTTCTTTCATCACAGTCCATTAAAATCAGGGCCAGTGCTCAAAAATATACAGGGCCAGCAGGCGAATTCACCCTGAAAATCTCTAAATCACGCAGAAAATTTCACTTTGTGAATTCAAGCAGATAAAAATGCTAAGTAGAATGAAAGGAAATGGCGAGTAGCTACTCCTCCAAATCACAGAGTGATTTTGGCCTATGATTATCGCTGATAGGTTCATAGGGAATTTATCAGTGCCAAATATGGGAGAGAATCACCTAGAATTTGAAGGAGCAATGAAAGTGGTACTGGCAAGCATGGCCAGTGAGGCCTGGGAAGGAGAAGCAGAAACAGAAACACTGAAGTGGACCAAGGAGTGAGGTTGCAGAGCAAAGTGCTGGTGCAGGGCTAGATGTGAGGCCACAGATCAATAGCAGGGCTATAAAGGTGGTGCCACAAAAGGGGAGTGGTGCTGTAGCACTCCATGGAAGACAAGAACAGATGTAGAGACAGGATCTTCGAAAGGGAAAAAAACACTGTTCAGCAAAGGAATATTCATTTAACTTGTATCAGGAAAAGTCAGGTAATGAATTTCTTGCAAACTAATGCAGGGTTCCTCAATTAAAGCTGCATAATTTCAGAGACTACTATTTGGGGGGAAATGTAGTAGATGATGTTGTAATGACAACTATGTCAAGTGTATAATTTAATTTAAACATTTTAATTTCATAAACACTTACATTTATGCATTACCACAACTCAGAAACTCTCATGTACTTTCAATTGCTTTTGGTGCAGTGATTGTATTATAGACAACAAACAACAGTTTAACAGTGACTTCCCCAGTCAACAGAAAGCATGGTGCTTATGGTGATGGATTTTTGTGTATCGAAGTGTTACGATTTTTTTCGAAAAACATTTATTGCCAACTTATGTTTGTTGCTGTGCCAATTTAAATATTGTGATGTCTAGGAAGTTAATACTTGCTTTTTATATTGTGGGAAGAATACCATGTTGAATGGATATAAATTTAGAATCACATCTGTTAAGTACCTAGAGCGTTAGTCATTAGTCCTAATTTATATCACATATTTGCAAATAACAAGTTAATATTATTATAACTTTAAAATAGGTTAAATATATCGAATCAGCTATGAGTAATGTTTCATTGCTATATGGCAACAAAATTGGCTCCTATTGAAAGTAATTGCCAACAAAAACCTCAAAACACATATTTAAAACTTGCCTTCTCTTTCCTCAACTCTTCTTTTAGCATTTCACGCAGTTTTCGAGCTTTCCTCAGTCGTTCAAGGTCAGATGGAATTTTTGCTGATTTAGGGCGTACAGGTGAGTGATTTGGGGATGGTACAATTCCTTTCGTAGGTGGGCTGCTTGTCATAACCCTCTCCTTGAGTGGTGAGGACAGAGTCTTCCGTGTCATAGGTGAGCGAATAGTATTGGTGCCAATAGCTGGATCTTTGTGCACAGGACTTTTAACTGGAGAAAACTGAGGTACTTGAGGAATTGGGGTTTTCTTTTCTGGCAATTTATTAAGTTGTCCTGAAGAGGGCTTGCGTTTGTCCAGTGATTTTGGAAGCAGTTTGTCAGTAGCAGAGGTCTGCGATGGAGAGGCTTTACCTTGAACAGATGCAGTATTGGCTCCAGACGTTAATGAAGTTTGTTGTTGAGCAAGAGTTTTTGATGTTATGCTGCTTGATGGTTGTGTAGATGCAGATGTAGACGTAGATCTGGGTTTGGCTAAATTTGGCATGGTAGAGAAACGCTTCCTCCTTTGCAAAAGTGCCACAGAGAGTTTACTATTGACACCAGGTTCTCCAGTCTTATCATTCTTGTCATTCCTTAAAAAAAAGTTTGCTGGTTATAATAATGTTTTAAATTTATTTAGTATCACTTAGAAAAATGCAAATAAAGAAAAGCCCAAAATGTTATCAAAAAATAATCAAATTAATGTCACTTATTTAACATCACATAATATAACAACCCATGCTATTTATGTTTTGACACTCAATGGAAACAGAATGGCTTCCCAGCCCATTCATTGGTTTAACTAACTGAGGAATCAGATGACCTAAGTTAACAATGAGATGCAAAAGAAAAAGACCTGTATGAGAACGTTTATCTCAGTCTGCTATACGTTGTGATTGCCAAGGAGAGGTTGGTGTTTAGTTTATTTATAAACATAAAATATCTAAATGTACCCCAAAAAAAAAAGAAAACTGCTGCGGATGCTAGAAATTGAAAATGAAGACAGAAAATGCTGGAGAAAATTATTAGACCTGGCAGCATCTGCGGTGAAGATACAAAACTAACATTTCAAGGTCAGTTTAACTCTTCTTTCATTCGAAGTCCAGTCACTTCAAAAATTGATTAAAAGTGCATATAACGTAAATAACATTTACTGTGTAATCATCTGAATTGGTTTGATATTGTTTTGTTTGAAATAGTAAATAACTTCGCAATCTGATTTTAAAAGAAAATAGTCATTCCAAATAAACAGCCACAGCCAAACACATCACCTAGCAGAAGACCACCAAAAGGCTGAAAATCAATTAAAAGTAACTATTCTAATCAACAATGCTCTTCCTGCTTATTACAATATGTTGCCCTTGTTCGGGAGGTAAATCAGTACTCATCCATGTTGAACATCATTTGGAAAAAGGAACGAAGGTGGCAAAGACACAGAAAGTACTCTGGATGAGAGGTTTCAATGTCCATCACCAAGAATGGTTCTGAAGCACCACTAGTGATGAAATGGTCAAATCCTAAAGGATAGAGCAGCTGATCTGGACCTGGTGGGGGTTGATAGTGGGGCAACCAACAAGTGGTAAAACATCATTGACCTCATCCTCATCAATCTATTAGCTAGAGATGCATCAGTCCATTACAGCATCCATAGGAGTGACCATCACAAAGTCCTTGCAGAGACCAAGTCCGGTCTTCACACCTGACATTGTGTTGTGTCCTGCTACCACCTTGTGAAATGAGAGAGACTTCAAACAAATCTAGTAACTCAGATTGGGTATTCATCAGGGACTATGGACTACCAGCAGCAGAATTGTACTCACCAACACATTCTGCAACCTCATACTCTGACCCAGCAGATCCCTCATTCTCTCCTTACTATCATGCTAGGGGGATCAACACCATTTCAATGAAGAGGCAGAAGGACTTGCCAGGAACAGGATCAGCTATTAAAAATAAGGTGTCAAACTGGTAAAGGACTAGTGATGTGCCAAACAGCATTAGTAGCAATTGATAGAAAAATGAAAACATAGAAAATAGTAGGCCATCAGCCCTTCAAGTCTGGTCCGCCATTGAATATGATCATGGTTGAGAACCCAATTCAGTACTCTGTTTTCACTTTCGTCCCATACCCTTCAACCTCTTTAGCCTTAAGAACTATATTTAATCATCTTGAGAAAACATTCAATGTTTCCACCTCAGTCACTTTTTGTGACAGAGAATTCCACAGACTCACCATTCTCTGGGTGAAGATATTTCTCCTCAGGTGGCTTCTCCTCTAACAAAGCTAAGTGATTCCACAATCAGCAGATGAGATCTTAGCTCTGCATTCTTGCCACATACGCTCTTAAATGGTTGCAGACAATTAAACAACTCACTGAAGGAGAAGGCTCGACAAATATCCTTATCCTCAATGAGCATTCAGAGCTTTCACAATATAAAATGAAGGCCTTTGGTATACTGTGCCCACTCTGGTCATCAAGCATCTATATTTGCTGACCACACTTTCCAGGACTTGACTTAAGGCCATGCATGTTATGGCATTCAAAGTGCTCATCTAAACAGTTCTTAAATGTCTTGAGGACTCCCACCTCTACTATCCTTTTAGGCATCTAACTTTCTTGTATCCAACTTAAAACTGTGCCACCTGGTAATTGACTGGTCTACCAGATAGGAATATTTCTCACTCTACATCTCTCAGAACTTTGTACAACTTAATCAGTTCCCTTTTCAGCCTTCTCTGCTCTAAGTAAAACAACACCAATCTATTTCGTCTCTTTTCATAGCTGAATTGCACTAAATTGCTGGTGAATCTCCTCTCCCCCTCAATAACAATGGAGCCCAACATGTCAGTATAAAAGGTATTTGTGACAACCTTCAGCTAGAAGTGTTGGATGACCACCTCAGCCTCTCCAGAAATCCTGAGTATCACAGATGTCAGGCTTCAATTAAATTGATTCATTCTGTGATATGAAGAAATAATGAAGGCACTGAATACTGCAATGATATGTGCCCTAATAATATCCTAGTAATATTACAGAAGACGTGTACAGACGTGTTCCTCTAAACAAGCTGTTTCAGGACAGATACTAACATATAAAAAGTGCCCAGCCATGTCCTGGCACGAAAGGCAGGACAAATCCAACCCTGGTCAATTACCAACTCTCCAGTCTACTCTCAATTATTAGTAAAGATCATAGGAGACATCATCAATATTGTTATCAAGGAGCAATTGCTTAGCAATAACCTGCTCATTGATGCTTAGTTTGTGGTCCACGAGGGCTGCTTTACTCCTGTTCACCTCTAGGCTTGGTTAAAATATGAACAGAACAGCCAAACCCCAGAGCGGAAGCTAGAGTAACTGCTCTGACCGACTGCAGACTCTAAGCAAAATTAGAGTCAAAGGGAATCAGAGGGAAAACTCTCCACTGGGTTACATCATACCTAGCGTTCAGGAATATGGTTGAGGTTGTTGCAGTCAGTTGCACCTCAAGGCAGGACATTACTACAGGAGTTCCACAGGGTACCTTATTTTTCTAATCATACTGTTTAGCAATGTTATTGTACAGCTCTGAAGCAGGTGGAACTTGAACCCAGGCCTCCCAGCTCAGTGGTAGGCACACTGCCACTGCACCACAACAGGGCTCAGTTCCTCAGGCAGTGTCTCAGGCCCAACCATCATCAGCTGCTTCATCAATGACATTCCATTGTAAGATCAGAAGTGGAGATGTTCATTGATAATTACACAATATTCAGCACCATTTACAACTCCTGAAATAATGAAATAGTCCATGCCACAAACTCCAGGCAAGGATAAACTCCAGACTTGAGCTGAGTAACAGTAAGTAACATATGCACCACATGAATGTCAAGCAATTACCATCTCCCATAAGATATAATCTAACTGTCACCCTTGACTTCCAGCATTACCCTTCCTGAATTCCTAATTATTAACATCCTAGGGGTATTATCATTGACCAGAATATGAACTGAACACCCTTTGTAACAGCATTGTGGGTATATCTAAATAAAATGGACTGCAGCTATTCAATAATGCAGCTCACCACCACCTTATCAAGGACAATTCGAGGTAGACAATAAATACTGCCCAGCCAGCAAAGCCCACATCCCATGAATGAATAAAAAGGTTAGGCAACTATCTGAGAATTAATCTTTCAGATTGATTACACTTTATCAGAACTAGCAAATGGTAGAGAGTATTAGTGTTAGCAGAGATCAGGAAAAGAGGGGTAGTGGGAGGGAAGAAGAAAATAAGGGGAAGGCCAGTAAAAAGACAAAGATAAGACAAAGTCAGTGACAAAAAGCATGGAAGCACAAGGCAAAAGAAGATGGTAATGGAAACCAGGAACTAAAGATTAAAGGTGTAAATACCCAAGTCTGCCACATTTCCTGCTGCATCACTGTATCTTAGTTTGTATCCAGAGCTCAGACTGCTCCAAGAAATTTGACAATAAAAATGCTCCAATTTTCATTCCTTTACATCAAACGTCATGACTGATATTAAAGTGTGGTGAGTTTTCATGACTGCAGGTTCCTAAATGAATGGCTAATTTCCAACTCAGAATGTGAATGATAAGTGAACATCAGTGGACAAGTTATCTTTAAGAAATATCATCGCCAATTTTTCATTGCTCTACTCAAACACACATTCAGCAGAAAGGAGAGGCAATCACCAGAAAACAATTAAGGGCAAAAGAAAGAGATCAAAGATAAAAGCTATATGTTTGTTATCCTAGAACACTGAGGCCTCCTATAACATCCCTATGACCATTTTGTCTGAAATTACCCAGAAAGACTTGGGTGTAGACTGAAATATTTCTGGTCTATGTGGTCCTCACATCATTCAATCCATTTATTTCTCAAAATGTCCAGGTTAAAGGTAAAAAATAATTCTGTTTTATTGTTATGGCTCATTAGCCAAAAACTTTTCAGTACAACTAATCTTTTAAAAATTTGTTCACAGGATGTGGACATCGCTGGCTAGGCCAGCATTTTTTGCCCATGGCTAATTGCCCAGAGGCCAGTTAAGTATCAACCACATTGCTGTGGGTATGAAATCACAAAGACCAGACCAGGTAAGGACAGCAGATTCCCTTCCCTAAATGACTGCAGTGAACTAGATCAGCTATTTTACAACAATCAAAGTGGTTACATGATCACCATTAGGCTAGCATTTTATCCCAATTTTTTACAAATTCAAATTATACCATATGCTATGTCTCCAAAATATGAACCTGGAGGAGTTCAAAATTACTAGTTCAGTGACATTAACATTACACCACCATTTTGTTTGTTTGTCTCTTGGACACAAGTCAAAAAGACTCATCAGCATGCAATGATTTTGGACCAGAATTACTTAGACCCTTTGAAAAATGTAGGAAATTAGTATTTCTTACTAACATTTTCACAAGTGGATTTTAATGCCTCCATTGATTTATTGTACTTAGTAGTTTGAACCATTCCTTCACAACATGCCTGATAATTTCTAATCCAATAGACTACATATGGACTAAAAATAATTATTTTACTTTAAGTGTCACAAAGCTAATCCCTTTTTTTCCTAAAAGCTGTTCCTGGGCTCAAGTAGACTCTGTCCTTGATTTTATTCAGATGGGCAATAAACCAGGCCAGGCTCCAATCAGTCTGGTTTGGTACAGAGATAAAAAGGATTTTGAGAAGCCTTTTGTTTATAGGTAAACAGATGAGACTTCAGACCAAAGTGGTCATGTTTTAGAAGTGACCTGTATAATGAAAGGGGAGTGCTCACCTTTCTAGCTGAGCTGAGCAGTTTTAGTTCAGTCTAGAACTGGTTGGAAGTTCAACAGGGAACTGTGTGGAAACTCTCTCTCTCGCTTTCTGCCCTTCAACTTCAACCTGAAATCATGTGTTCCATTTTTACTGGTTTTTAAAGGAAGTTTGCTTATTAGGACTGTTTGTATATTTGGAACAGCATAATTTAGTCTAGTTGGATGGGTTGAGTTCTGTAGGGGTTCTTTATTCAGTTCTTTGTGTTTCATTGTGTGATTCTGTGAATAATTTTTTGTGTTTTAAAATCAACCTAGCTAACCTACTTGATAATTTTCACTGTACATTTACAGAAACAAATTGCAAAGTAATGCTCTGGGCCTGCCTGCTTAAGAATGTTTTGAGTGGTCTGGCCGAGTCCATAACAGAAGTCTATTTTGACTCTTCACCCCAACAATAATCTACACAAAGCAGTGTTTTGTTTTAAACTTATCATAAGCAAACATTTTTAAAAAACTAAAGGGAAATTTAACTTCAGAAATGGGAAATAGTGAGGAGCAAATACCCAATTTTCTTTCTGTTGATTAACGTAAAAGCAAATTCAAAAGAATATATAGCTCTGGCTGATCTAAACCCAGCTATTTCACACCATCACTGAATTGATTTGCACTCCAGAAGCTAAACCTGTGAATTTAAAAGATTTTATTACTGAGGTTTTGTCATTTCAGCAGTGAAAGTCTTTCAAGTTTCAAGTGCTTGGTCTCACCAATTGTTTGGCAAACTTATGTAGGCGTTCAGCAATTATGTATGATTCACTCTCTGTTTATACTTAACAACACATTGAGACGAGTACCCATTGCTGTGACACTGCAAAGGCATTCAGCAAGGTGCCACAAACCAGTCAATCTAAGATTTGACTGGCAATTAGTCCAAGATAAAATCTCAGTACAGCATAATCAAATTTCTAGAATGCTCTTCTATGCTGAATTGGTCACACTTTTACTGGTAAAAGGATGGACAGAGACAATACGATCAAATCACCTGTATTAAATTGTAATATAATGGTGTAGCTGTCAAGTACTATAAGTCTGAGACTGGGAATTGAATAATCAAAGGGAGTCAATGTATTGTATAAATAAGCCAAAAGGAAAAGGAGGTAGGGTAGGTGCCTAGGACTGCTGCCTCACAGCACCAGGGACCCAGGTGTGTTGCAGGCCTTGAGTGATTGTCTGCTTCGAGTTTCCACATTCTCCCTATGTCTGCAGGGGTTTCCACTGGATGCTCCAGTTTCCTCCCACAAAAGATATGTATTGACCATGCTGAATTGCCCATAGTTTCCAGGCATGGGCAAGTTAGGTGAATTTGCCAGGATAAAGAATCAACCCTGAAATACACACGTTTGTCAATGAACATAAAGGACAGTATTCAGGTTATGCTACCCATGCACTCGCATTCCCAGCCAAAGAAAGCTATTGAGTATAGCCCCAACTAGAGAACATACTACAACACAGGAGCATAGATTCAGGGGAATTAACAAGATTAAATGGGCAATGGGTTTGGGGTCAGTGGAATGTGCTTTGGAGGGTTGGTACAGATCCAATGGGCTGAATGGCCTCTAACTACACTAACGCAATTCTATAATACTATGAAATCAGCAGCAGATGACCAAAAGGCTCACAAGAGAGGAAATACACTATGAAAACAATTTAGCAAATAGGGAGGAGATGGCAGAGCCTTTGGCTTTGATATTTAAGTCGTCATTGTCTACAGGTTTGGGACCAGAGGACTGGAGGATTGCAAATGTTGTGCCCTTGTTCAAGAAGGGCAGTAGAAATGACCCAGGTAATTATAGACAAGTGAGCTTTACTTCTATTGTAGGAAAGGCTTTTGAAAGCATTATAAGAGATAAGATTTATAATCATCTAGCAAGCAACAATTTGATTTCAGATAGTCAACATGGTTTGTCAAGGGCAGGTCATATCTCACAAATCTCATTGAGATTTTTGAGAAGGTGACCCAGCATGTAGACAAGGGTAGGGCGGTTGATATGGTATACATGGACTTCAGTAAAGCTTTTGATAAGGTTCCACATGGTAGGTTATTGGGGAAATTGCAAAGGCATGGAATGGAGGGCGATTTAACAGTTTGGATTAGAAACTAGCTTTCTGAAAAAAGACAGTGAGTGGTGGTTGATGGAAAATATTCAGTCTGGAGTCCGGTTACTAGTGGTGTACCACAAGGATCTGTTTAGAGACCACTGCTGTTTGTCATTTTTATAAATGACCTAGACGCAGGCTTAGGTGGATGGATTAGTAAATTTGCAGATGACACTAAAGTCAGTGGAGTAGCAGACAGTGTGAAAGAATGTTACAGGTTGCAGGGGAATTTGGATAAACTGCAGAATTGGGCTGAGAGGTGGCAAATGAAGTTCAGTATAGCTAAATTTGAGGTGATGCACTTTGGGAAGAATAACAGGAAGGCAGTGTACTGGGTCAATGGAAAGATTTTTGGTAGTGTGGATGTGCAAAGGATCTTGGAGTCCATGTACATAGATCCCTAAAAGTTGCCACCCAGGTGGCTAGTGCTGTTAAGGCGGCATACGGTGTGTTCGGTTTCATTAGTAGAAGGATTGAGTTCCGGAGCCGCAATATCATGCTGCAACTATACAAAAACGCTGGTGCGGCCGCACTTGGAATATTGTGTACAGTTCTGGTCCCCATATTTCGGGAAGGATGTGGAAACATTGGAAAAGGTGCAGAGGAGATGTACCAGGATGTTGCCTGGTCTGGAGGGAAGGTCTTATGAGGAAAGGCTGAGACCTGCTAATGTAGTCAACTCAACCACATTAGGGAGATTTAAACAATCCTTAGGTAAGCAATGGATGATTTTGGGATAGTGTACAGGAACGAGCTGAGAATAGTTCACAGGTCAGCGCAACATCGAGGACCGAAAGGCCTGTTCTGCGCTGTATTGTTCTATGTTCTAAAATAAATAGTAAAAGCTTCTACAGATATGTAACAAAGTAGATAGAGTGAGTGTAGAATCCTGATAGAATACAACTGAGGAATTGACAACAGGAAACAGGAAAATAGCAGATAATTTAAAGCAATATTTTGCGTCAGTCTTCACGGTGGAGGAAACCATAAACATCCCAAAGGTGTCAGATAAACAAGGTGCTAAGAGAACAAAGTTCTTTTGACAGAGTTTTTCTGGTGGATAAAGGACAAGGTATTTCACAAACTATTGGAATTAAAGACAGATAGGTCACAAGGACCTGACAATCTTCATCCAAGGGTTTTGGAGGAACTGACTGCAAAGGTAGTGAAGGCATTGGTCAATATATTCCAGAACTCAATGAACTTCAGGAGGGTTCTAGCAGATTGAGAAAATGGCAATATGACATTCAAAAAGGGACAGAGACGGAAGACAGAAAACTACAGGACAATTAGCCTTCCATTTGTCATTGGGAGTCCCTTATTAAGAAAGAAGCAACAAGAAATTTAGAAAAACCTGATGCAATCAAACAGAGACAACATGATTTTGTGAAAAGGAAATCATGTTTGATAAATTTGCTTGAGTTCTTTGAGGATATAACAAGCAGAGTTTATAAAAGCAAATGCATTCAGATTTCAAGAAGGCATTCAATAAGATGGCACGTAAAGGATCATTGCACAAAATAGATTAATGGGTTCTCTTGAGGTTAGGAAGATGTGGAGAGCCATAAGGATCAGTCCTAGGGCCTCAATTATTTATTATTTATAATAATTTGGAGGAGGGGGTAGAGTGTAATCTATCCAAATTTGCTGATGACACAAAAATACATAGGAGGGCATTTCGCGCTGATGACATGAGAAATCAACAAGGGCATATAGGTATATTGAGTTAGTGGGCAACAACTTGGCAAATGGAGTTTATTGCAGGAAATTATAAGGTAGGAAGAATCAAAAGTTAGAATATTATTTATATTGAAAAAATTCCAAAAAGCTACAGCATATAGATTTCTGGGTGTTCTCGCATGAAACCCAAGAAGCTATTACACAGATGCAGATGTAATTGAGAAAGTAAATACAATTTTGCCCTTCATTACAAGATGGTTTGAATTTTAAAAAATAAAGTCTTCCTTCAAATGTGCAGGGTGCTGGTGATGGCACACTTGTGTATATGTTTGGTCCCCGTATTAAATAAAGAATATATTGCAGTAGGAGCAATTCAAACAGATTAACTAGATTTATTCCTCGGATGAAGTGGTTATGTTATCGAAAGCAACTAAACAGCTTAAGTCTTCAGAAGAATGAAGGTTGATCTTCCTGAAACATACAAGATTCTGAGGGGCTTGAGAGGGCAGATGCTTCCGCTCATGGCGGTAACTCAGACTGGGGACACAGTTACAGAATAAGGGAGGCAGTCATTTAAAACTCAGATACAAAGGAATTTCTTATCTCAGAGTGCACAGAATTTGCAGAATTCTCTATCCCTGAGAGCTGTAGAAGTTAGATCACTGAAAGCACTTAAAGAGGAGGTAGACAGAATTTTTGAAATATCAAAAGTTGAGGGCTCTGAGTAGCTGGCATCAGAGGAGTTTAGGCCTGGGACACATCAGCTGCAATCTTCTAGAATGGCATGGCAGGCTCAAGGAGCTGAAATGGCCTACTCCCATTCCTATTTTTATATTCTTATGAGGCAGTTAAAAACTGCAGCTGGTGCATAGACGGAAAATATTAGAACAGGAAGTTGATGATTAAGATTATGATAGCTTAGACCAGTGTTCAAATGAATTCAATACTAACTTATTAATTGGAACATTCTCCTGCTGCTCATCTGGGTCATCTCTTTCTTCCTGTTCTCTGCTTGCATTAGGCGGTGGCACTGGCGGAACGGATATCACAACTTGAGACTCAGAAGCATCATTTTCATTGGAAGTGTTTCTTTCAGGACTTGATTGCTGGACGGAGGTATGGTCCTTGTCATCTTCCTTGCTTGTCTGTGATGAGCCTCTTCCACCAGGTTTCACATTAGGTTTTATGCTGAGTCTTGAGCGGCGAAACATTCTGCAAGATACAGAAAGACAAATATCATAAAGCAGCATTTATTAGCACCAAAAATCTTCAAATTAATCACTTACACGTATCTCACATCATTCATGATTTTAGGTATGTTACAAAACAAGCAGTCGATAATTTAACCTGTACAGGTGCTTTGCAATCCATTTTGGTACAGATTATAACAGTTTCAAACTATTTCAACAGGATCCAAAAACTTATCAAAAGGATCCAACAGCCAAGCACTGTCCAACTGGTTAATTTTACTAGATTTGCTTCTCCCAGATAGGGTTTTTTCCCCAAAAAACATCTAGTTTCTCATCTCTTCCATTAGATTACTTAGCATATAATGGGCCAGGAATATTAATCGTGATGCAGAAGATTAAGCTAGGTGAACCAGCAAGTTTTTCTGACTAATCCGTTCACGTGTTGACATTTCTGCCCAAAAGTTCACCTGCGTAAAGCATCCAACTGTGACATTTTTTTTTCTTTATTCATTCATGGGATGTGGGCATCGCTGGCTAGGCAGCATTTATTGCCCATCCCTAATTGCCCAGAGGGTAGTTACGAGTCAACCACAACGCTGAGAGTCTGGAGACACATGTAGGCCAGACCAGGTAAGGATGGCAGTTTCCTTCTCTAAAGGGTATTACTGAACCAGATGGGTTTTTCTGACAATCAATTCATTGTCATCATTAGATTCTTAATTCCAGATGTATGGAATCCAAATTCCACCATCTGCCATGGAGGGACTCGAACCCAGGTCCCCAGAACATTATCTGAATCTCTGGATTAACAGTCCAGCCTCAATACCACTAGGCTATCACCTCCCATACTGAGCTGAACCCAGAAGGGGGCACATTTTCCACTTTGCTTCTTAATAAGCTATTACTGGAGCAGCAATAATGTGGACACTTGCAGCACACCAAAATGGTAACAAAGTGACAAAGACAGAATTCTAACCAGTTAAGTAGCTGACATCATCAGCCATTTCTGTCCTGCATCAGCCCATCTACTGCTGAAACCCCGATCCTTTCCTCAGTTACCTCTAGATTTGATTATTCCAATGTTCTCCCAGTGGGTTTCCTGTCTTCAACCAACTGTAAACTTCAGCTTCTAATATGGCCAGCCATATCCCATTCAACCATCATTCCTTTCCTCAGCCACCTATAATAGTTACGGGTCAATAAATGCCTTGATTTTAACACTTTCTTCCAAGTGTGGGCCTTACCCCTCCTAATTCTGAAATCTCCTCTTGCTCAAAATACTCCAAGAACTCTACATTTCTGGCCTTTTTTAATCCCCATTTTCTTCCATTATACTACTTGTGGCCATACTTTTATAGTATACAGCCCAAACTCCATCACTACCTTTCTTTCCACCTTCCTTAAACTCTACTCCAAAGAGATAAAGCTGGGTATGATCACTCACCATCCCAGCATATCTTCAGAATGTAAACTACAATTTCTTCATCATTGATGCTCATCAGAAATGCATTAACATTTCTTTGAGAGCACTTTCCAAACGCAGCACCATTACCAACTGGAAGGCCAAGGCAAGCAGTATATGGGAACACCACCAACTGCAAGTCCTCTCTCAACCACTCACATTCCAGATTTGGAAATATATCATTGTTCCTTCAATGTCACTGGGTCAAAGTTGTAGAATTCATGACCTACCAGTGTTGTGGTTATACCTGCACCAAATGGACTGCAACAGTTCCAGAAAGCAGTTCATCACTTCACAAGGCAATTAGGATAGGCAATAAATGCTGGCCCAACCAGCAATGCCCATGTGCTGAAAGTGAATTTTAAAAACTTGTGGAAGAAGAAAGAGCTGTATATAACACTACATTATGAGGCTCTTACATTGTGTAGATGTCAACAGGATCAACAAAATGGCAAAAAAAAATTAAATTAGTGGACAAATTGTAACAAATGGAATTTCATGTGGGGAAATGGATCAGAGGAAGACAAATCAAAACTTAAAAGAGGTTGACTAGAACATAAGGAGATTTTGTCATTTGCGGAATGGAGACAGCATTGGCTAGGTAAGCACTATTACTGCAACCAGAATACTTTGAGGGGGCAGTGGTAATCAGCCTTCTTGGATTACTGCAGATCATGTGGTGAGGGCCCATCCACAATAGTGTTAGGGAGTTGTGGAATTTTAACCCAGCAACACTGAAGGAACAACAATATCAAGACGATGTGTGACTTCCAAGGGACTCTGCAGGTGGTAGTGCAGATGGTATTAATGGTGGAGGGTGTGAATATTGAAGATGTTAGATGGGCTGCCAATCAAGCTTTACCCCGCACAGTGCCAAGCTTCTTGAGCTGCATTATCTAGCAACTGGAGGGTATTCCATCAGACTGCTATGCTTTGCAGATGCAGGACCAGCTTTAACCAATCAGGAGACGAGTTACTCAACACAGAATTTCCAGCGTCTGACTTTGCTCCACCAGAATGAAAATTGGAAGGATCATAGGATCAGATTGGTGGAGGGGAAGGGTTTGAGAGCAGAGTGGCACGGCAAGCTAAGTGATTAAGGAATGGAATAGCAAAGTGGAGGAAAGGGTGCAAGACCAGAGCAGTGGAGTGAAGTGGTAGGGAGGCAGCAGTGAGCAGAGTGGCAATGTCTCAGATAAGCACTAAGTGATCTTTGTAGTGGGGCAGAAAGTGGTGTGTGGACACTGAGGTGGAATGAGAGGGAAGGGCTTTGTGAGCAGACTGACAAGAGGAAAGTCGATGAGCAGAGTGTTCAGGTAGGATGAAAGTCTGTGAGAATGGAGTGGCAAGGTTGCATGAGCAGAATAGCCAGGTGGGGGAGAGCTGCAGGTGTAGGGTGATGGGTGGGATCGACCATATGAACAGAGTGGCAGAGCAAGAGGTGACTTCATGAGCAGAATGCAGAGCAGATTCAGACCTTTGACTCTGCAAAGTCCTACTTTCCATATTCTAGGGGTTAGTAATCCAATGGTCACAGTCCATATAGATATCAACAACATGGGAAGAACAATTAAAGTGTTTCTGCATATAGCAATTGAGGAACTAGGCACTAAAAACATGGTACCTCAGAAGTTAGAACATCTGGATTATCATCTGAGTCATGTGCAAATTGGCATAACGTACATTAAATCTGAGAAATGAATGCATAGTGCAAAGACTGGTGTGGGAGAAGAGTTTCAATTAGTGGGCCACTGGCAGTAGTTTGGTATAAGTGATGCTATACCTTTGGAATGGTCTACTCACAAACCATGCTGAGACCAGAGCTCTTGTACACCCCAAAACCTGTAACGTAGAGAGGATTTTAAACTAAATAATGAGGCAAGGGATCAAATGTGGAAAAATCCAGTATATCAAAGAACAGAAACAAGGTAAGAAAGGAAAATAGTTCAAAGTTTGGGTGAAGATTTGTAGCTCGGGTGCTCGTTGTTGTGGTTCTGTTCGCTGAGCTGGGAATTTGTGTTGCAGACGTTTCGTCCCCTGTCTAGGTGACATCCTCAGTGCTTGGGAGCCTCCTGTGAAGCGCTTCTGTGGTGTTTCCTCCGGCATTTATAGTGGCCTGTCCCTGCCGCTTCCGGTTGTCCGGAGGAAACATCACAGAAGCGCTCCACAGGAGGCTCCCAAGCACTGAGGATGCCACCTAGACAGGGGACGAAACGTTTACAA